>NW_018165011.1:58131-129342 GCF_001263595.1 Phalaenopsis equestris | reverse complement strand
TATATATATGATATGAAAGTCTCGGATTATTTTTTCATTGTTGTCAAATTCTCAGATAGATCGTTGAGAAAAAAAAAATCATATGTTTATTAGTTTTATAATTAATGTAATTATTCTAATTTCTTATATATGTGAAGGGGTTCTCAAACGCATGATCTGAGCACACATTTCGAAGCGGGTAAAACAACGTGTGGTGGTTAGAATGTCTAAGAAATATTTGTGTCAGACTGTCCCCACGCGTTAGCCATGACCGGCCATTTAAATTTTTAAATCTAAAATCCGTCTGCTTAATTTATTTTTCATTTAAATTTATATTAATAATTTTATTATTTAGGCAGGTAAGTTTTGAACTCGATGTTAATAATAATTTCTTATTTCTCTCTTTAGCTGGTTTTCTTATATCATTTTCTATTTTATTTTTGCTTTTTTTTCTTTTTTTTTTCTTTTTCTCTTTTCTTGTTTTGTTTTTTTATTTAAATCATTTAATTTGAGAGTTTGTATTGTTTTAGTGAGTGTGATCTATTGGGTTTGTTTTTGCTTATTATTTCTACTCTTTTTGGCTTTGTTGGTTGTGTTTTGTCTCTTTGCTAGTTTGTTTTCTATTTTAATAAAGCTAAGTGTGACCCTCATTTCCAAAAAAAATATATATATATTAATAATACAAATTATAATTATTGATAACTCTATGCATGCACCAAGTGCAAGCCACATTTGAATGACTGTAATTCATGATGTTATTATAAATTTTTAAAATTTTATTGATCACTATGGATCACTGAAACTATTTAGGTACCCATATATTTCAATTGGTTTTCTTCTCGGAGTTCATGTATTTGATGGACATCAATTTCTTTCAAGTCATGAAGAGTTAAAATGTGCATATGTGTGTAGGTTGGCTTAGCCTACTGGTTGAGATATTCGAACAAGATATGCCTGTTTTTGTGATGAAAATTGCTCAAATATCCCTAAAAAGATACGTTTTTTTCTCTTAGAACCTATTAAAATAATGAGGTAATTATGTATATACTATAGTATAGAAAAGGGATTGCAGCTCACTCACTGATCCACTCGGATACTTAGCTCTTTCCACCTTTATTCTCCAGTTTTCGCATGTTCCTCTCTTCCACACTTCCTGGTTCCTTTGTAGGGTTTTCTCGAGGGTGGATTCGTCCTTCTGTTGTAGTACAAATGGGAGGAGGTTTTCCTTCTTTAGCTTGTGCGGGAGCTCCCTCTGATGCTGTGGTATGTGCCTTCCATGTGGGGATCGATGGTAGTGAGCTTTGTATATATGCATATAACCCAATTTTGATGTATTCAAATATAAAACATCTTAAGTTTGTTTTTTTTACATTTATTCCACCCAAAATTTTCATATCACATTAAAAATATCATTATTTAATTATTTTAACTTTTAAAGAGTGAAATATATATCTTTTCGTGAAAATATATATTGCATTTTTTAAAAGTTAAAATAATTTAATTATATAAAATTATGTAAAAATTGAAATTTATATGTAAATTTCTTATAATCCTCACATGAATGAAAAAGAAAAACTTCAACTATCCTCTTCATAAAATATAGATTCATTCATTTCTATGATACATCCCAATTTTCAGGAATTATTTGATTGAATTGTTTTATCGTTCCACGCGTATTTTGTACTATATTAAGCTTCGCATAGAGGAAAATATATTCTTATTATTTATTTATAACTCAAAAATCATTTTGACCAGATAAAACATTTATTCCTCGGTAAAATAATAATAGATAGGAAAACAATAATGTAGAATCCCGCTAGCCATGGCCTAATTTTTTTGTGTGGACTCTTGGCGTAGCTCTGCGTGTCGCGAAGGTTATTTTTGAGTTATTTTCAGGTTATTTCTGGGTTATTTTCAATAAAATAACCCAAAAATGAAGACCGCGGGTTATTTCAGGATTATTGAAAATAACCCAAAAATAACGTGAAAATAACTCAGAAAATAACCTCCACGGCACGTAGAGCTACGTCAGGAGTCTGGACAGAAAATGTGCTCCTAGCCATGACGTGTCACAACTATAAAATGCAATAAATAAATATATTGAAGGAAAAAAAATAATATAAAGAAGCAACTCATAATAAATATAATGTGATGTTCAGAGGAAATTTACATACATATCACACAATTCCAATGTATTTATATATGTAGTACCTAAACTTTTATATTTATATGCATAACACTCAAAAATTAAATAACAAATAAAAAATGTCACTGTTATTATCTTTTAAAAGTACGAAATACTTTTTCATGCATAAATTTATGACATCAAATTATTAAAAGTGTAACTATCAAAATTTATGCATTAGATATGTAAATACATAATGATTTTGGAGTATGTATGTAAATTTCTCTAAAAAAAGAAAAAAAAAGAATAGGATTTAACTTAATAATCAAGAAATAGAGGACAAGAAGCCAACAAACATGGAAGTTTTAAATATTGTTTTCTCTTTGTCTAAGAAAGGATTTATGGCATGGGCCATTGATAATTTGCGGACATTTCTTCTATTTTCTCCACTTTTAAAGCAATCCTTTGTCTTAACTTTTCCCTTTTACTGAATCTCTCTTACACTCTGGAGAGAACAAAAGTCACAAAATAAACAATCAATCAATAACGAATAGTCTAAGAAAGTACAAAACTAGAGTGAAATGAATATATATGTGTGTGTGCGCGTGCGCCCCATTAGCCATGATATGTTGGTAGAGCAACCTCTTTGAAGGTCGTAAGTTCACTCAGGTCATAGGTTCGAATACCGTTCTGGCCAGTTTGTTGGTAGTGAAGGTGATCCTGGAATAGTTAGGCACATGAAGGTGGTTGGAGGCTCGTATGATAGCCTCCGGCAATTTTTTTTTGGGTATATATATATATTGGCATAGAAAAACACTCAATTCTAAGCCCAATTACAGCAAATTTCATAACCAAAAATACACCTAAATTTCTCGAGTTAAGAAAAAAAATAATTTAAAAGCTTCAAGAGGGCTAACCCCTAACCCTATTATTCTCCTGTGATCCTGTCTTTAATAATTTAAAAGGACAACTTTAAATTTAAAATTTGTTTATCCCAAATATATAAATGTTAATTTATAGCTATCCTAATATCTATCTCATTAAAATCATTTAGTCAAAATTAATTCTGTCAAACAACAGCCTGTGTACAGCTGCAGAGATTAAAAAATATATAAAATTATAATGAATATAAATTATCTATAGCTACGTATGATATTGCTGGCCAATCCGTGAGATGGCTCTCTGCCTGCAAGATGGGGAAGCTCTTTTGCTGAATAGTACTTGGCATTTATCACATATATGTATATATATATATATTGTTAATTTAAATGAGTGAAAAGAGCATGCACATTTGGTGGTCGACAAACCTATGGAATGAGGGGCCTTTCTCAAAATTTTATATTATTATTATAAATTATTCTTTAGAAACTAAATCATTTTATATTAATAGTTTAGTCTACTAAGATAATGAAGTCTTCAGCATTAGTATATTGGATATAATGTTCCCTCATATTTTATTTAGGAGCCGCAATTTGGTCAATCAGAGTCGCTTAAAAGGATAAGAGTTCTCTGCGAATGTATTGGTTCAAATATAACGTGCTTTATAATATTCATTGATAATTATATACTTAATTGTCCTTTTATCATTAAATTAGAATTCCCACTCGCTTATAAGCTATTCTCTTCAAAAATATAATTATTTTAATTGTTAGAAAGATGAAATACAACTTCGTATGCATCAGTAAGGCGGCATATACGTAAAAAATTAAAGTTCGGGTGTTAGATGTGTAAATACATGAGAAATAAGTGGTATGAATGTAAATTTTCAAAAAACAGTGTTGTCATGTTTATTAGAAGTCTAAGAAGAAGAAATAGCTTTGATTGGTTAGAACAAAAAAGGATAGCAAAATAAATAAATAAAATTAAAATAAAAAAGAAAAAACAGAGGATAATCTCTATTAATGCCAGGAAATCCTGTCAGTCCTTCGATTATATATATATATATATATATATATTACAAGTGACATGAATAAGACAATTGGGATAAATCAATCGATGTTATTGGAGGATTATGAGCTCTTTGGTCAATACAAAAAAAAAAAAGGTATGAGGATTATGAGCTCTTTGGTCAATACAAAAAAAAAGGTACGTTGAATTCGTGGTCTTAAGAAGCTCATAGTCAGGTTGTGGTGGACAAAAAACTTGAGCATTGAAATGCAGAGGCATTACACGAGTGCTCTTAAATTAACCAGCCTTGATCTGTTGTTAATTTTATGATAGTTGATTTTTATCATATTACGATTACATGTTTCTTAAGTAAACTTTAAAAAAAATAAAAAATTTAAGCTTGTTGTTCCGTCCTTCAAAAACGATCCTCTAAATTAGGTTTGGGTTGCCCTCCCCAATTAAAGTATAATGGTTGTAAGCCATTACAAAAGTGTTTAGAATATTATGAATATTTCTTAAAAAACAATATCAAACTATTATTTGCTATAAAATTCACTCTGATGAAGTGACATTTTTACATCTTAATTTTAAAAAAAATATGCGCAAGCAAAAAAAAAAAAAAAACCAACAACAACAGCAACAATAACAACACAGGAAACATTAGGAGTGTTTACACTGAAAACCTACAACAAGAAATAATGTAATTAAAATTAGAGAGTTTTATTTTATCTTTTAATTAAAAAGAGAGAATCACAAAATAATGCAATTAAACTTCATATTTTATAAATATAATTTAGCTTAAAGTAGTAAAAAACTAATGATAACATCTGGATGATATTAGTTTGGTGATGATGATTAATAATGATAATTATGTAATAATGATTAAATTATCATAGTGAGAGAATGGAGGTTGGATGATAATGAATTTATCATGTTAGATAGGTGGCAGTGTGCAGATGATGAAGATTGAGAGAATTATAGTATAACAGTGGTTAATAATGATCATTAACATTGAACATGAGATAAAAATATTGATTTCTATATATATTTTTAAGGTCCATCTAAGCTTTAATTTCAGTCTCCTTTATGTGGAGTATGAGACTTCATTTATAATTTCTTAGAGCATAATTTGGATAAATTTAATTAAAAACACTGTAACTAAATTGCTCGTGTTGATTTTCTTCATTATAAATAAGTATTTTAGAATTTTAATTTAACTATATAAAAATTAGGTTCCTTGTACTTAAAAGGTCTATTAATTTAAGTAAATTAAGAGCATAATTTGGATAAATTTAATTAAAAACACTGTGACTAAATTGCTCGTGTTAATTTTCTTGATTATAAATAAGTATGTTAGAATTTTAATTTAACGATATAAAAATTAGGTTCCTTGTATTTAAAAGGTCTATTAATTTAAGTAAATTAATTAGTATTATTATATCAATATGAAATTCAAGGTTTACTTTAGAATTTATTAATCCCATTAATTAGTATACTCATAATTCATAAGAAAATAAATTTAAATTAATTAAGCTACTTCAATTTTCTAGTCATAAATGCTTAAGTATATGATACACTTAAAGGAACATAAATAAAAACAAAAATACAACATAACAAAGCAAACATAAGTTACTAAAATGAAATAACAATTTTGACAAAAGTAAACAACACTACTAGTAACATAAAAGTAAATATGAACTACATAAGAGAAACTCTCCCTCCAAATCTAGTTTTCGCAATAAAATGAAAAGACTACAAGAATAAAGCAAAACACAAATTCCCTCATAATTCAACAAACATATGATCATCATTGATATCCACGTTATCATCGTGGTCGTCAGTTGTTATCTCTTGTAGTAGCTCCATTAATCCAACATCTGAATAAAACTGATAGGTAGGCAGCATTTGAGAAAGGCGTTTGGTTGGCCCAAATTATTGGGAAAACATATGTATCATTGCAACATCACGTTCATACAGATATGCATATCGGCAATAATGCCGCCGCTTCATGTGGTCGAACCTTCGACCAACCGACTGTTCCCAACGATCGACACTCCATCTCAAGGGAGGCAACATCACTTCTAAGATCTTTAACTTGCTCAGAAAGTGATCAGGGACGGGAGGACGAAGAACATTCAATTTTATTGGAGCAAAATCTTCAAAGCTCTTACAAGAGTGAATGCTCTTCTTAGTGATTGTGCTCTAGGAGAAAATTTTATTGTTACACTTGTCTTCCAAAAGTCCAACAATCATATAGAGAGCATATATGAGTGATGTGTGGATGATCCCTACGGTTCTGCTCCTTCGAGTCATATATAAGATAGAATTCGTGATTACACGACCAACATCGATAATCAATTGCTTTTGAGTTGCATAATTTAAAGTAGTAAAATCCTTAGTTACCTCACTCACATATGTGCTTAGTAACGACATGATGGATCTGAAAGAGTGCTAGGCTTTGGTTTCCAAGGTTAATGCGTTGACAAGAAAATTGATTATTTTCTCCTCATGCATTTCCATTGGACTCCAAAATCGATCTTTGTTAGATCTCATAAGATTTCATTATAAATGGGCTAATTATCATTTAGTATATTGATCAACGGGGTTGCCTGACAAGTTATATACAACATTGATTAATACAATATCAAATAGAACCCACTTACCTCTCACAAAGGTTTTATAATACATAAAAGTTAGGAAGATTTTTGTGGCAAAATCGAATGCTGCTATCATTCCCATAGTTTGTGAGTTTTTAGTGTCATGGCACATGGTGGGTTTTCCAACCATCCAAGTAATGCCACAATTTAGTCCATGTGGCATGCTTTTTAACTAGAACATTGGCACATGACTCTTTATTAAAAACATTTATAATCTTCATATTCCTACCCAAATCACTACCAAGGTAGAGTTTCATCTCTAGCAAATGACTTTAAAATTGTGGGGTGAGTATGGGCCCCAAAGTTCTACTACCCCATAAAAGTATACTTTAACTACACTAAATGGTCATTATCACTTAGATTTTAATTTCTTATAAGTAATTTTAATCTGAAATTGAATAGTAGGATAAATTCTTTCATTTGAAGCTTACAATCATGTCATTCTTAGTATTTTCCTCATAAATCCAAGCATTTTATGTGCTTTAAGTCGAATTTTATCAAACTTATTCAATTATAGCAGTATTTTACTCTTAGCATCTTTCAAATTAAAGTTGCATTCCTTAATAGCTCAAAATACTTTGTGCTCAAGTTTATCCAAAATCATTCCCATGAAGATTAAAGGTGAATGTAACTTAAAGCCATGCAATAGCTCAATTACCGTAATTTATATTCAAAGAATTGCTTCTTTTGAAAAGGTAATTTTTCATTTTCTAATTTTAATAAAATTTCAAAATGTAATAATCTCCTATGATTTTTTAATTGATAACGAACAAGTAAAAATTGTTTAAATAAGTATCAATCAGATAAAAAATATGGTTTAAATCCTTTGTTGATAACATAAAACACTAATTTTCAAAACTCTAAAGCCAAATGACTATGCTCATAATGGTACCAAAAATTGAATAAGTAAATACCCCTTAGTAATTGCAAAAATTTATGAGCAATATGTGTATTCTCCAAAAGCAAAGTTTTGAACACCATATGCAAAGAATGATAATTTCAATATCTCAAGTTCACACTAGATCTTAAACATAGTATGTCCACTAATTAATGGAAAACTAAGTAGGATGATTCAACAGTGTCCTTTTTATATTTTAAAACTATCAAACCTAATTCACCACATTCGTTTTAAAAGTTATAAATTCATAGGAGAAGAACTTACCTTAAAATTTTTCTATAAATAAAGCACAAAAATAAATCATTTCACCAAAATAAATCTAGTTTATAACTGTTGAAAAAAGAGAAGCAAGAGATTGAACAAAGGAACTTACAATTGCATCAATCTTCATATTCTTCATTTAATTTATTCTCTTTGATCTTCCAAACCAACTAAAATTCACTCTCACACACTTTACAATGTACTTACTCACTAAACACACACTAACAACTCACTACTTGACACTCCCTAGACTTCCCCTATTGCATCACTTCTACACGCTCTTTTGCACTTCACATAAGTAAGTTCTCTTTTGCTAATTGTCTTTCTCCACAAGAATTTGAATTTTTGGAGGAATAATTGTTTTGTTGGGGTCATTTTACTGCCACTCTAAAGCCATGACATCTTGACATCAGGACATCACATATATTCTTGTGCTTGAGGCACTGGCTGGTGTCACTATGATTATAGGTTTATGGCGATTTGACATTGTCTTATTTGTCTTTTAATATTTGGGACTGGCATCGATGGTAGTGCAACACTAAAAATATTCTCACTGTGGTGTTGGATCGGTCTTATCCTTCAGTATTCGAATGTCATATATGTGCCAACTTCAAGTGTTGTGGCGTTACTTGTGGTGTTATGATTCTATATAAATTATGTCTAAGCATTGAACTCTCAAGAAAAAAATTCACTTTAGGTTTCTTCCTTAGCGATTACAAGCTAATAGTTGGCGTTGTGGCGCTACAATAAACTTCAACAAATCTTTCTGTCTGTTATTCTTGTTAGTTATCTTATACACTATATCCATAAGTATGCATAAATTGTATATAAATAAGAGATAACAATAATATTTTTTGGTATTTTTTATATGTTTTTTTTCACTCAACATGCTCATGCGGGAGCATTCTTGAGATGGGTGATCTCATAAGAAGTTATACTAATGGGACAAGATAGTGAGTCCATTAGACAAAAAAAGACAATATCTCGATGGATGGGAGTTCGACCTATTATAAATGATATCCGAGCATTACACCAGTTTGAAAACAAAAATACATATTTGGTGGATGATTATGAGCTAAGAAAACTAACATGGATATCATTCAACTTAAGTGAGGCAAATTGTGAAATTCTTTAATTAGAATGAAGCTAAGCTATTAAACATCAAGGTGCTTTTTTTGCTGTAACAGTTGGAATCTCATTAGAAACTCCAAAGTTAAGTGTGCTTTTGTAGGAGAACTCTCAAGATAGGCGACCTAGAAAGTTATATCAATTGGACAAAACTATGAGAGCCTTATACTAAAGCAGATAATAACTTGATGGATAAGGACTCGGGCTGTCACAAGTTTAGAACAATATTTAAACATGATTTCTGAGTCTTGGGTATAAAATTGAACCAAATATGGAGACTGAGTCCAACAAAATAAGACTGTAATCTAGACTCACAACGTATTGTATTTCCAATAAAAGAGGATTCCTAGTTTATGATATGAAGCACAAAGTGTAGGCTTTCGACAAGGAACTCGACGATGACAAGTGGATCTAAAGAAGCTTTTTTTATGAATGGGCTAGTTTTTGCATTTAAACTTTCATTATTATTAATTTTTTTAAAATAAGATATACTTTCATGCATATGTTTATGACATCAACATGAAAATATATATGAATAGTGTGATATGCTTGTAAATTCCTTTTAAAATATTTGTGGATTTCAATAATCTACTCACATGAGTCTATCAAATCATTCACTATTATTCCTCAAGTGACAACTTCAACAATTATTATGCAGAAGAGGTCACTCAACTACTGGAAATCTTCATGGTCAAAAGTGGCAATGCTAAAATTTAAAGAGATAGGGAAAAAAAAAACTAAAATAAATCAAAATTTAAATTTAAATTTTAAAAATAATCAAATAAGATTGAATGAATGAAAAACTAAGAAAAACTCATAAAATAATAAAATCTCTTTTTAACATAAATTTTATGAACACGTCTTAAATTATGTTCGAACACTTCTTCGATACCGAAAAGATACTCATTACAATATCATTTTTAATATAAAATACCAATAAACAAGCAAATAATCATATTACATTTAATTTTATAATATTATTTTGACAATCTTCATAATTGAAAAATACATGTTCAACAAATTTTATTAAAACTAATAATATCAAGATTAATCTACTTGAATGATTAATAAGATGATATATAACTAATTTCTTATTTTAGCCAATGTTTAATATAAATTATCTAAGCAAATATTTGACATAAATAAAAAATATATAGAGAGAAATTCTAAAAATTTTTTATACACATGAATTTTAATTAAAAATGATTAATTTGAATATTCAAGTATAGCTTTTATGTCTTTCTAAATTCTCTAGGACAAAATTTATTTGCAAGTTAACAAATTATCTCGAATATTCAATGCAAAGTCAAGAATAAATAATTCTACAATGTGATTGTTAAATTTGTTATTTATCTCTTGTGATTTGAATTTAAAGTGACTATAAAACCATCAACTTTGTAATGATATATATATATATATATATCATTTCTCATAAAATAATCCACCTTATGGAATAAAGATAACATCATGTTTTTCTTAAATTTTGAAGAAGATTTTGCATTACAAATTTCAACCAATATAAATTTCTAAATTTTGTATGAAAAGAGAATTTTTTTATGAATTTTGGGAGATTTATATAAAATATTTTGGAAAGTATTTTATAACACTACTGTATTTAATGAGAAAATTACAATCTTTATGATAAACTATTTAAAATAACTATCAAATAATTATTAAACCCCTACTTGGTTCCACTGATGCGAGTCAACAATGACATTTGTTTGGAGGATTGAATGCTAAAATGTTACTTCAAGCAAATCACATTAATAGACTGATACCCATCAACTACATGATTTAAGCTAAGAAATAAGGATCAATAATATGGATCTGAACAGGTCTATGTTTAAGATAAGCATGCTGACATCATATGAAATCATAATGTTGTAATTGATGATAATGCAAGAGAATTAAGTAAATAGACAACAATCATATCAATCGGTTAATCTAACAGAGACTATTTCCAAAATAGTTACAGATGAAAGGTAGCATATTAGAGAACAATGTCACATATCAAGAATAAAGAAAACAAATAACATACAATACACATCCAAAGGATCATCTCTTTAAAGAAAAGCAGTAGGAATCAAATAAATTCAATACCATACAAGCCAGTAATGAATATCTTCATCCTTATCTGGCACTACCCCAACTCACAAGCAAAGAATGACAGCAGGCTGAGTCATGAGACTAATAATCACATTCTATTCTGGTACCATGTTCCCTTGTCCTTCTTTCTACATTAAGATTCTGGCTATGCCACTCTACTTCTCAAAGCAATGGATTAAGAAGAGCCCCACCAAGCCAGAAGCTCCATTGATAGGCCATAAAGCAGCCCTTGTTCTCAAGCAAGGTACTGAAATCACTTGGCCTTTATTCCTCTTGTTTCCCCCTCCCTGCATATTTAAGCGCCACCTTGCCACATCTCTTAAACCAACCAGTTTGCAAAGTAGCCATGGCGTTAACAGCAACAACAACAGCCCAAAAAATGCATTCAATAAAGGGAGACCGCCACCTCTTTGCGTCGTCGGACGATAGCATTGTTCTGAAACAGATGCACGAGACACACAAACCTGAGGGACGCGACATAGATGTGCGCCCCATACTCCATGTGGTCGAGGATGTCTTCCGCCGGACCACGCCTACCTTCGTTATGGTACCATTTGATTGGCTAACTATTTTTCTCTGTATACATGACAGCCAAAACTTTTTCTTGTTCATCAATGGTTAGTCATAACACTGCTTCGGTTGTTGAATGGTTTTGATTGGTGCTATTCTGCAGACAGCGCTGATGTCCCAAGCACACCTGGAGGCGGATGTTCATGATGGCGCAAACCAGACTGGACTAACCTTAATGCTAGAGGCAATTGCTTTCACCGTTCACAGGATCACCTATGAGGTTATTAGTAATGATACCATATCTTCATTTTTATTCTTCCCAGTTTAACTTTATACAAGTCATTGTGTAACTAAGGCAAGCAGGCTCGTGAGCGGGCTCAAACTTCATTTGATAAATGATTGATGAACTGAACTCGATGAGCTAATAAGCCAAACTCAAGTCAACTCCAACTCGAACTTTGAGCTCATTTAAAAAAAAAATATTAATATTAATTATATTCAAAATATATTAAATTTTAGATTTTATTTTTAAATTATAAAAAATGGTTTAAATATGATATTTTCTATCTTATGTCAAGTGATTTCTTTTATTTATCTTATTATTGCTAGTTTGATTTGTTATTTTATTATAAAATTAGCTTAAATTAATATTATTTCCTTTATTTCATAATAAACAAGACGGCTTGAGCTAGTTAACTTAAGCTTGAGCCCAAATTTAACTCGATTAATTGATTAAGCTCAAGCTCATATTAAGGGTGGCTCGAGCTCCACTCGACTCGTCTACACCCCTAATCCTAACCAAACTTGAAATGCTTTTCTACAATTTAACTGACCTGCAATTTTTCACTGGACATTAGCAAGGATATTTGTAGTTCAATAAACTTCAATCAAAATCTAAGGAATTCACGTATCTCCTATAGAATTCTCTAGATTGTTTTTTTCAAAAAAAAAATAATCTAATGAATTCTATAGGATTGAGGTGATGTCCTGCATAGTTCCAAAGAAAGGCTGATTTGCTGAACAGTATTTTCTATTGGTTCTTTAGGTGACATACAAGTGCTCGGGTGGCGGCGAAGCCCACACAACAACTATGGCCGTGTTCCAAGTTTTATCAACCTATACATGGGATGCAAAAGCAGTTATGGCCTTGGCTGCACTGGCGGTGAACTATGGTGAGTTTTGGCTGACAGCGCAGCTCCACAGTGCAAACCCCTTAGCCAAATCTTTGGCACTCCTTAAGCAGGTTCCGGACATCATTGAACATACAAATGTCCTCAAGCCTAGATTTGACGCCATTAACAACCTCATCAGAGTCATGCTCGATGTCACAAAGTGCATCATTGAGTTTACTGAACTTCCTTCTGAGTACATCTCCCCAGAATCCCCACAAATGGGAGCTGCCATGACTCATATTCCAACTGCTGTCTATTGGGTGGTTCGAGGTGCCGTTGCCTGCATCTCTCAGACCATTGCGCTCATTGGCATTGGCCATGAGTAAGCTCAATCATTAACCCAATAACTATTAACTACAAATGAGCATTAATTACAAATGAGCATTAATTAATTGGTTAGGGGATCAACATCCATCTTCAGTGGTTTCAAAATTTTTAAAAAATGACCCAATATTTTAGTTGATGAACTTACCCTAATGATTATGGTCCTTTCAGGCATATCAGCTCAACAACAGAGGCATGGGAGCTCTCCACAATAGCTCATAAACTTGCCAACATTCATGGGCACCTCACTAAGCAACTTGAACTTTGCCATAAACACATTGGTAAAGTTCTAAGCAACTCTGGAAAAGCTCAAACATTTAAATATGTTCATTTATATCTAATCGAACATAACCAATTAACTGAATCATGTAGATGAAAAGAGGGACCTTGAAGCCTATCAAACACTGGTTCGGCTTTTTGAAACAATCCACATTGATAACATGAAAATCCTCAGGGCACTCTTATACTCCAAGGATGATCTTCCCCTCTTTGATGGCTTGACAAAGAAGAGAGTTGGACTTGACGTTCTGAGAAGAAAAATTGTACTGCTTTTCATCAGTGACCTCGATATCAGCCCTGAGGAGCTCTTCGTTCTCATACAGATATATAATGACACACACCATGGAAAGGTTGAACGACAGTATGAAGTCGTCTGGTTGGCTGTCACTGATAGACATCGTCCCTGGACTGAGAACAGAGAAGCAGATTTCAATCGTTTAGTCTCAAATATGCCATGGTACACACTGCACCATCCCTCACATCTCCAGCCTGCAGTTATCAAGTACATCAGGGAAGTTTGGCATTTTGATAAGAAGCCTATTCTGGTGGTCCTAGATCCCCAAGGAAAGCTCGTTTGCCCCAACGCTCTTCACATGATATGGATATGGGGAAGCCTGGCCTATCCTTTTACCAGTAGCAGGGAGGATGCTTTGTGGAAGGAAGAGACATGGAAGCTCGAGCTCCTAGTCGATGAGATCGACCCTGCCATTCTGAACTGGGTAAGGGAAGAGCAGCATGTTTGCCTCTATGGTGGAGATGACATTGAATGGATCAGGAAATTCACAAAGCTCCTGAGGCAAGTGGCGCATGATGCCAGGGTTCCCATAGAGATGGTTTATGTAGGCAAGAGCAACCCAAAGGGGGTGAAGAAGGCAATAGCAGCCATCAAGGCTGAAAAGCTAAGTAACTACTGGGAGGATCCAGCAATGGTGTGGTTCTTTTGGGTGCGTTTGGAGAGCATGTGGCACTCCAAGATGCAGCGTGGCAGAAGCATTGAGGATGACCCAATCATGCAAGAAGTAATGCAAATGCTCAGTTTCGATGGAAGTGATGAGGGATGGGCAGTCATCAGCCACAGGTCTTTTGATATCTTAAAGTCGCATGGCAAGACGCTGTATGACTGTTTATTGAACTATGATTTATGGAAGGAGAATGTTGAGAATGAGGGGTTTATCCCGGCACTCGCCAAGGCGCTGCTTCCTTACCACACCCATGAGCATTGCACGCGTCTCATTCTCCCAGGTGACACGCAACAAATCAAGGAGAAGGTGATTTGTGCGCAGTGCAAGCGTCCCATGGAGAAGTTTGTGCTCTACCGCTGCTGCAAAGACTGAGAATACTGCCATTTTCTACTTTTATGGCTTCATATCGAGCGACGAAACTGTGATTAGATACTATGGTGTGATTAAGCATTATAATTTAGGAGAAGAATTGCTTGTCTTTTATGGAGTGAGGCTGCTGTGCTCGCGGTCACTATATTGTTGATTTTTTTATCATTTTTACAAATATTGTAACTATGGTCTTTAAAAACTGTATAATATGATACCTGCATGACATGTCGCATCCTCCTTTGCTGCTTGAGGAGGTAAGGTATAGGTTGGTTTCAACTTGTCTTCCACTCAATTTCTGAGCTATATCTACGTTGGCATTTCTGTTTTTGGACCACATTTGTTTTCTTATTCCTAGGGTAAACCTTACCCAGGTTTCGTTTATGTATGATTATCTGTGTTACTGAGCTTCGGATAAAAAGAAAGATGGTTTTCTTTGTCTTGATATTCTGAGCCTTTCTAGGTTCTTGTTATTTTTTCTCTCTTCTGTATTATATTTTCCTTCCTACTGCATTCCAAGATAGCTCAAAATTTTAACATGATATCAGAGCCCCTTGCTTACCCACACTATGAATCCCGTCTCCAGCTCTTTAGCCAACATCGCTACTCCCCCTGCCATCCCTAATTCTCTACCTCATGATCACCCAATTCCCACCAAACTTCAGTTCCTCATCACCCACATCAAGAACAACATTTCCAACCCTCTAAATACAGAAAATCATCTCACACTGAACGCTCAAGTCATGAAGTTATTCAAAGCTAAAGAGTACGAGGGCTTCTTGACTGAAAATTATTTCCACCATCCTGCACCGTTGTTGATCCTTCCGGCGGTGAGGTTGCCAGCCCCGATTATACTCAATGGATGATAATTGACCAAAATCTTGCTGCTGCCATCTATTCAATTATCTCCCCCTCAATTCTTGCTATGTTCTTAATATTGACACGTGCGGCTATTTAACATACTAACGATCGTCGTCTTCAATCAACCAACCAGTCAAGAATACTTCAAATCAAGTACGAGCTCCACACCTTAACATGCAAGGCAAAACCATGACTCAATATCTATCGGACATCAAACGGAGGGTCGATCTGCAGGGGCGGCCCTTCTTTTGAAGACATAATCCTCAACAGTCTTAACAATATTCATTCATTATCCTGCCTTCAAGACTGCTATTCGTGCCAATATCCAACCTCTCAAAGAAGATGATCTTTGAGGAACTCACACTTGCCCAAGACATGACCAATGACTCCCAACATGCCCACCACACTGCACTCCTGTCATCACATGACACAGGCAAATTTTGGAATTCATATTCCAACTTAATTATTGACACAACCTTTCGGCCCAACTGAGACAGCAACTCTCGGCCCAACAATACTTCAATTGTTGACCCCAGGTCACGACCCCCTATATCCACCGCAAAAAAATTAAAAGTATATGCCAGATTTGCAACAAGCCCGGACACTCCGTTCTTAAGTGTTGGCATCGTCATGACAAAAATTATCAATATTTAATGACTCTAATCATTGATTCTAAATCTTATTCAAATAATTCTTAGTACCCGGACAGCGGAGCTTCTGAGCACCTCACGGCTGATTCAAATCACATCTCACAATCTCAATAATATACCACAGACACCAATATCACAATCGATAATGGACATTAACTCTCCATCGCTAACACTGATAAGGACTTCTACCAATTTCGACACGTAAGTTATTACTAACAAATTTTCATTATGTACCTAATCTTCCTTACAATTTTTATTAGTTCATAAACTTCTACTAACTCCTATGCTATTATTTTCACGGTTAATGGATATGCTATCAAGAATTTATAGACCAGCCAAAAAATTCTTGAAGGACCATGAATGTAAGGACTTTATCCCATTCCTTCATTGGGTCCCACTTCAAAGTGATATCTTGCTCTACTCACTCTTCAATAAGTACCAATCTCTGGCATAAAAGATTCGGTCATCCTAGTCATCAAGTTCAACGATCCCTTATTCGTCTCTTTGTCATCACCTTTAGAAATTCAATTGTACTTCATGTCACTTCACCAAGAGTCACAAATTACCTTTCATGGCTTCTACTTTTCAAGCATCTCATCCACTACATATAATACTTTCTGATGTAAGGGGCCCATCCCCAATTTCTTCTTTGCAATCTTTAGATATTATGTTGTCTTCGTAGACGATTACTCATGTTTTCTTGAATTTACTTACTCAAACATAAAAATAAAACTCTGAAAAAATTTATAAAGTTTAAGCAACTCATACTCTGCTTAACCAAAAATTTAAAATTCTAAGTATTGACGGGTGGGGTGAGTATCTTAATCATAACTTCAAGCTTTTCTTAAAAAATATGGCATTTCTCATCATAAACTTGTCCTTACACACCCGGATAGAATTGTGTCGTTGAATGCAAACATCAAAATCTTCTAGAAACAACTCGTACTGTGCTGCAAGAGGCTTCGTTACGTCATACCTGAATAGAATGGCTTGCTCGTCAGAAATATTTGGTTAAGGTAGATTGCTTCGTTAGACTGAATGTTTAGGACGAGTAGATAATAATCTGTGTTTTCTTTGTTTGGACTAGGCTTCGATGTTTCACTTTATTCGGTGAACATCAATTTAGTCTTAGGATTCTGAGGTTGTTCGTCTAGTACATAAATCCTCACATTCATGGGCTTTCTCACTATCTTAAATCGTGGAATATAAGTTTTAAATTTCTAAATAAATTGCAGGAATAAAAAATCAAATAGTTGTTCTTTCAAAGATGTAAAGTCAAACCATATGTTAGTTTGATATGTCACTGAGGTTTTCTTGATATCTTCGACGTCTCTTACTTTTCATTCTTTTAGGTTCCACATTGAGTTTTTCCCATTTAATATTCCTATAATCAATCGTGGAAACTTTCTATTTAATTTTCCTATAATCAATCGTAGAAATTAAACTTTGAATTCATTAAGACAATCCCAATCTTAATCGAGATTTTTCTTAAGTAATTTCGGTCGCTTGAGATATAATTAAGTACAGAGGCTTACGCCAATAAAAAAATTAGTAATACAGATAATCTAAACCTATCTAATCTTCGTATTCGATAAGGGAAAGATATGTTGGTATTTTCGCAGACCAAACAAATATCATAAATTTTCTAGTTTAAATAATTGAACACATTATTAAGTGATAATCTCATACTTCAAGATAATACATCACTTATAATGTCGTGTTCGATTATTTAAGCAACTAAATATTCGAGATATGTTCGGTCTTATATTTTTAGAATCAAAACCCTCTTCAAAACAAAAAAAATAAAGAAATAAATAAAACCAACAACTCCTCAATCCCTTTTTTCATATTTAATATGAAGGTTAATGGATGCAGCTCATAAGCTAGTGTCTCCCCCAAAAAATTATTACCATGTTTTCTTTGATTTTCCTTCAATAACAATAAATGCTAATGTGAAAAGACAATTATTACCATCAAGTGTGTTTGTAGGTAATCACACTCTCAAATACTTAGATTTAAGTAACAATCATTGAGGCCCTCTAGATGCCTACAACCAACTAAAAAATTATATATGCTAACTTTAAAGCTAACAAAACTCTCTTGAATGAACAACTAGAATTATCAAAGATGTGTGTAATATGTGAACCTAGAATTCTGTTAACGAGCTCTACTCCAAATGTGAGAACCCAGTTATAATTTTCATTCATAAATAAAAAATTATGTCTCGGACTACCTCTCTTGAGAGCCAAATTTTCATGTAAGGAAGTGATAATCCATAATTCATCTCCAAGCTTAATACATACCGACAGGTCCGCGACAATAAAGTAATGAATTATCTTCTAAGCATTGAATGGAAAACTAGCACACTCTCAGATAATTAAAAAGAAATAAGCAGGAGGAAACGTCTCAAATTTTACATGAAAACCCTACAAAGGGGAAAAAACTACAAACCTAACCCAGTTGAAATAATTTACTAAGAATGATTAGAGTGCATGTTCATTCTTCTCCTGAATTAGGGAAGATAAAGTTACAGAGATGAATATTGTAGATGTATAATAGTGGTTCATCGATAATAGACATAATCTAGCAGCAATGAATGTAGTTCTCAGTGGTAAGAGTATAGAAGAGTCCTAGTCGATTGCTATGGAGGCCTGTGAAGGTTGGAAGCGGTGGTCGCGGAGCCAGCTTGTTGTATACGTCACGATTGAAAGCCATGGTAGTAGTTGACTGTGTGAACCATAAGTGACCACTTCAGGAATGTTAGTTGGATACAAAGCTTGTAGTAGAAAGTTGCATAAGTTGTGAGCTATATGGGTTGTAATTAGTCATAGAGGTCATAGTGGTGAGCTGTGATGGTGTTCATAGGCTGCAAAGGCTAGAGTCGGGAGCTGCACGAGTTGTGAATCATGTAGGTCATAGTGGTGAGTTGTGATAACATCCATAGACCACAAGGGTCAGAGTCGGGGGCTACATGAGCTGTGGACCATGTAGGCTATTGTGGACCATGTAGGCTATAGTTGGTCATGTAGGCCGTTGTGGCGAGCTGCGATGATATTCGTAGGTCGCAAGGGTCAAAGTCATCAGCCACATGAGGCGTCGACCACGTAGGTCATTATCAGTCATGTAAGTCATAGTAGTGAGCTGCAATGACATCCATAGGCTGCAAGAGCCAAAGTCAGAAATTACACGAGCTGAAAACCAAGTAATCTATAGTTAATCACATAGGCCGTAGTTGCAGGTTGTGATGACATCTATAGAGCACAGAAGCCGGAGTTGGGAGTTGTACAAGCTAAAGTCCACGTAGGTGGTAGTAGATCACATAGGTCATGGTGGTGGGCTGTGATAATATCAATAGGCTGGAGAGCTTAGAGTTGGAGCTACACGAAGTGTGGACCATGTTTGCCGAAGTTGGTAGCATATGTCATAGTGGTTAGTTGCGATGACGTTCGTAGGTCGTAGAGGCTGGAGTTGGGAGTTACACAAGCTGTGGACCACATATGTTGTAGTTGGCCATGTAGGCAATAATGGCAGGCTGTAATGATGTCCGTATGCTCCAAGGCCTCAAGTTGGGAGCTGCATGAGTTAAAGACCATTTAGGTCGTAGTGGTCACATAAGCCATAGTGGTGGGCTGCGATGACATCTATAAACCACAATGACCGAAGTAGGGAGTTGCATGAGTTGTGGTTACATAGCTCATAGTTGATCATGTAGGCCGCAATGATGAGTTGTGAAGATGTCTATAGGTCATGGTGATCGGAGTCAGAAGCTGCTCAAGTTGTGAACCATATAGATCGTAGTTGATCATGTAGGCTATAGTGTGAGATGTTTTCGCATTCGTAGACCGCAAGGGTTGAAGTCGAGAGTTGCACGAGATATGAACCACGTAAGCCTTAGTTGGTCATGTGGGTCGTCGTGATGAGTTGTGATGACGTCTGCAGGCCGTGGGGGTTGGAGTCGAGAGCTGCAAGAGTTATGAACCATAAAGTTCATAGTGGTAAGCTGTGATGACTTGTGTAAGCTACGAATGTTAGAGTCAGGAGCTACACGAGTTGTGGACCACGTAGGTCATAATGGTGAGTTGTGATGATGATTAAAATTGCAGGGGTCAGAGTTGGGAGCTGCACAAGCTGTGAACCATATATTTCATAGTTGGTCATTAGGTGGTGAGTTGTGATGAAGTCCATAGGCTGTGGAAGCTATAGTTGGAAACTGCACAAGCTGTGGACCATGGAAGTTGTAGTTGATCACGTAAGCTGTGGTGGTGAGTTGTGATGATATTTGTAGGTCGTAAGTCCGAAGTCGAGAGTTGCATAAGTTGTAGACCACGTAGGTTGTAGTTGGTCGCATAAGTTGTAGTGGTGAGTTGTGATGACGTCCATAGACCGTAAGGACCTGAATCAGGAGTTGCACAGAGAGAGCTTTAAGAGTCTGGAGAAAGTCACCATCTTCAGAGTATATTGTTACATTATCTTAGAGAGGTATCATTGCACTATCAGTGGGGGTCCGTTATTACTTTGCAATGTGCACTGAGATTTCGTAGTGCACGTTATTACTTTATAAGAGACTTCATTGCATAGAGTTGGTGGCAGTCCATCATGGCCCCTTAGGAGTTGCCTGGAAGCGGTGACAACCAGAGTTGGTTGCAGGTGGTGGCAATCAAAGATGGTCGTCGACAGTGGAAGCCAGAGTTGGTCGGAGATGGCGTTTGTGGCCGACGGTGGCTGCAGTAGCAAGTGTTGGACAGAGACAGCGGCAACAAGGGTTGGACGTAGGTGGCGGCGCCCGGAGTTAGCTGGAGTAGTCATAGGTGGCGATGGCCAGGGTTGGCTGATGGCTGTAGGAGCGAGAGTTGGTTGTAGGTGATGTGGCTGATCGTGGTTAGTGTTGGTTAACAGTTGCAGGAGCAAGAGGTCGACGGTGGTTAGTGACTGTAGAAGCGGGAGATGTACATCAGATCGTCGGTGCAGGATCGTATACTTTAGCTCCCTCTGCACCAGACTTTGCGCTCCCTCTTACTTAGGGTCTACTTTTTCTTTCAAGAGAGGGAATAACGCTCTATTTATAGAAGGAATCTAGATTACTATTTATTGAATGAATCAGAGAGATTTACTTGATTGGATGTCGGTCGATTGATATTTGAGTGTCTTAATGAAGTCAGAATTGAGCGATTTATGGCTCATTTCATTCATCTTACTGATGTGCTCAATTTGACTAAAAACTTTTCAAATTTCGAATTTGTCTAACCTTCTAAATATGCCTGAAAAGCTTCCAAAAAAATTTAATGACTTGATCGGAGCTTTATTTGACTCAGATTGAACTGATTTTGGAATCATTAGATCTGTTTAGTGGATCCGATCAGTTTGAGGGTAAGCTTGTTGAAATTGAAATTCTGGATGATATTTAATCAAAGTTTGAATGTATCTTACTCAAAAAATTGCCTCAAGATCAATGTAATGCCTTGAAATTCATGCCGAATGATGGAGATTTGTTGATGGCGTATCAAAGCTATCATTAATTTATCTTAGAGGGACATCTGGATATTTCTTCATAATGTCTTGTACTTCATTGGCTACCCAAGAGGCCAAGAGCAAGTTACATGTTTATTTCCGACTTTATTACACCAGGGTAAGAGCGTGCTCCATCTAATTTGCTAACTTCAAATATCTCACCATTTGCACATGATAATGCACGTATGCTCCAAGAACATCCTTGATGTGCACACATAGCCATAACTTTCCTTTTATCACGTCCTCAAATTTTTACTTCAAAATTATTGCTAATAGCTTTAGTTCGAATGGTAAATTTGAAATTTTTTGAGAATTTAAAGCGTGTACCAACAGAAAAAGCTGAAGAATGTATCAACAAAGCAAAATTCAACATAAGCTAAATGAGAGTTTGAAGTGAGTATAAATTCAAATTTCTGGAAAAATGTTACACTTATGCTTAAACATTCATTCAGTTTACGAATAAGAAGTTCAACGAGCAAAAACAACATAAACTAATCACCTCTTAAATTCCAATAATAGCTTTGAAATTACAAAATGACAAAGAGCAATTCCCAAACGCCTCAAAATCATCAACAAAGAGAAATACATAGTGAATGTAAATAGAAAAAAAAAACATAGTAAAAAAAGCTAACTCCATTTCCAAGACAAATTAATCTACCTTATGAAGAGTATATATCTAATTTTAGGTGGGTTTTTGACATTTTTTTTCTAAGCGATCAAATACATCAATTATACCTATAAGATACATCTAAGTAGTAATAGAACAAATATGATTTGTGATGGTAAATATATTGGATTTGTGCCTAAGCAATTTGAACCATGTGAATCTCATGCAATTGTTGACAAATATGGCGAAATAATGATGTCCAGAATGTGTCTGGACATATATGATCCTCATATGTGGCAAAGTATCATATAAAATACATGGCTACATATGATTATTACATTAAAAAAGCAACCTTTATTGTTTTTCTAAAGGATAAAAATGATTAGCATTACAGCCATTTTATTTAAACATATCATACTTTAATTTACAGCAACACAATTTCTTAATTGATAGACAATCAAAACTATTTTGTCATATAGAGGGCAGCACTTCACAACCGCCTTGTTTCTATTGAGATACATCACAATTACTTTTCATCGTGATTGGGTCTTTTCATTAACATAGTTAACAAATATGTTATATTATGCAAAAGTTTAGGCTCATTTTGTCCGCTTAAAAATTAGTGTAATGTAATTATTATAGTTTATGTCAACCACCTAAAAATCATCAGTAAAGAGCAAAGTAAAAAAAATGATCCATTTCTAATACAGCATAGCAAAAACAAACGCTCGTGATGGTTGGAAATCGACCATCCTATAAGTTCTACCACAGATGGCGTACCTTCAGTGTTTGGCATAAATCAAATAACGATCAGATAGAAAGCGGAGTGGACATGGACGGGAATCGCTCAACATTTGAGCTCGCGAAACGCCACTGTCATGCTCTCGTGAATGACCTGACCCTTCCATTCCTAATGGGAGCAAAATACTGAATGAGACAACGAGTGCCCAAGGTTAGGGAAGGTAAAACAATAGCCAAAATAAACAAGCAACAAGCGACGGGAGCCGGAACTTACTTGGTTTTTCAGCACCAAGCGCACAAAGAGATCTACGGAGGGCGGAAACTGTTCTCCTATTTGCCTATTCCTGTGAGAAAGGGAGCAATGGTCGCTGCTTGCAGATCGAACGCCAGAGCGGCCCTACGCGTGGCTTGCTGCTTGCGAATAAAAGGTTGGAGCGGTGCTCGCTGCTTGCGGAGCGAAGGAAAGGCAAGCTGCTTGTTTATTGCGGAGTGAAAGAGCGGAGCTGAGAAGGGGGAAGCGGAGCGAGAGCTCTATGAATTCCATGGAAAAAGTAGAAGTGCAGGTGCTGGTCGTGGAGACGGCGAATCGAGTGGGGAATTTACGAAGTGGTTTATTTGATGAGGGGAGAAGTTTCGGGGCTGTTTGGTTAGAGTTAAATTGTAATTATTAAAATTTGTAATTTTAAATTTATTAAATTTTGAGCCAGTTAAGTTTGACAATTATTTTGTATGTTTGTAAGTAAATATTGATAAGTACTAAAAAAATTGTTTTAGAATAATTTAATAAGATAATATTTATTAAATACATAAAAATAAATATTAAATAATATTGAAACGAAAGCATTAAGTCATAGAGCTTGAGAACTGTAAAAGATTTTTCATTTATTAATTAACGATTAAAATTACACATAACTTTTATTAATTATAATTAATTTGATAATATAAAAACTAATTATTAAATATTAATCAATTAAATTAATAAAATTAACTTAAATAATAAATAAATAAAAACAACAAACCAATCTCCCTCCTCCTCCCCGTTCGAAACCCTCCCCTATATCGTTCCCCTCTTACAATTTTGCCCAAACTTCCCAATTTTTGTCCAAAACTTTCGTTTATGTAACTCCTCTAAGGATTTCGCCCAAAAACATCGCTTTCACGAACTAACCTTCACGATACATTCGCCATTAGAGCTAGCCGGGAAGACAATGACGAGATTACGACTTATAGAGACCACCAAAACTCCTCCTTTCTCATCCTTCTGCTCCGCTCCTACCATAAACCATTGAGGAAGGTAAGCTTGCTACCGCCATTCTTCCTCTTCGCTCGTCCTATATTTAGTGGCAGTAAGTATCTTACTTAAATCTGATAAATCCGAGTTTCTCGAGCAAACGACAGAATAATTCTTTAAAACTTGCTTACAATCCAATTTATGAAAAAATTGATTTAAAGGTGCATTATTTTTATATTTCATTTTTTTTTTATGTTTATCTGAATTTAAGTTAAATCCAATGTCTAAATTCATTAATAGCATGCTAAAATCCATTGATTCACATGGGATTTGTTCACTGTAAAATAAACATAATATATATTATTTTGTTTGAAGTAAATTGAAAAAAAATAATGTATTTACTTGGGAGCCGTGAGCAGCGACAGGTGACGGAGATGAGCGGCGGGCATTGGGCAGGGGCAGCAGTGGCGACAGGTGGCGGGTGATGACGGGGGGCAGTTGTAGGTGGCGGCATGTGGAGGGCAACCTGTGCCGACAGCAGGTTGCAGGTAGCAGGCGGTGAGCGGCGGCGGGCGGTGGACGGCTGCAGCTTCGTGCGGTGGGCAGCAACCGAAGACCAATGATGGCTGGTGGTGGCGGCGGCCCACAGGCGGCAGTGGCTGGAAGAAATGCCAACGACTAGTGGCGGTGAACAGTGACGACGGGCTGGTATGCGGCGGATAGACAAAATGAACAACTCAAATTTATTTAAATTTTATATTGTATTTATAAATTTTCAAACTAAACATAAAATTTTATCAAATCTCCACTAAAGATTTACAGCAGACTAATTCACTAAACCAAGCTAATAAATCCCGAATTGCCTCCTATGATTATCACGAATCAGCATCATTTTGGGATTTACGGGAGATCCGGATTTACAGGGGCAATTTTTGCTGTTTGTCAGGATTTAGCTTAAATCGTGCAACAATCCTGCATAAAAACAAACAGGTATTAAGGTTTTATTATATAAAGAAGAATTTACATGCATAGGACGGTAACTCTTATGCAGTTATCTATCTCACACCTAAACTTTAATTTTTATATGATAAATACATTTCTTATGTATGAAAAGATGTAAATGATGTAATTCACCTTTTCATGTATAGGTGTAGATGCTTATCATGTAAAAGTATAAATTTGAGAGTGAGATAAGTAAATACATTGCGCTTCGATGCCATATGTGTAAGTTTTCTTATATTAAACTTTGGGGGTGTTAAGTAAAATATATAATTTTAGGTGGTATACATGTACATCTAGGGCTGTCAAAAGAACTCGTTGTTCGCGAACAGTTCGTGTTCTGTTCGTCAATGAGTTCGTGTTCGATTCGTTCGAGAAGTGAACGAGACGAACGTGAACATTTTTTTTTTTGGTTAGTTAAACGAACCAAACACGAACAGTGATGTGTTCGCTCGTGTTCGAATCGTTATTATTTGAAATATAAAATAATTTAAAATTAAAGTTATGATATTTTAAAAAATTAAATTTTATAAATTATAATATATAATAAATTATTAATAATAATATATTAATATACTATATTAGTAATATACTAATATAAATATTATATATTTATATAATATAAATTATATAATTAATATAATATATTATTTATATATATTAATATTAGGGATGTCAAACTTGTTCGTCGTTCGCGAACAACTCGTGTTCGGCTCATTTGTTAATAAATAAATGCGAACAACTCGTGTTCGGCTCATTTGTTAATAAATGAATACGAACAATGACTTCACGAATAATTTCAAACACGAATTTATTTCAAATAAATTAAATTTCAAACGAATCGAACACGAACACAAGCTCTGTTCGTTCTGTTCGTTCGTGTTCGATTTGTTTACACCCCTATGTACATTTACCTTTTTAATTAATATTCCAATTAATAAAATATATCTCTCCACCCATTAGACCGTACTGAACCGAAGCTTGCCCGCTTGGCGCTTGCCTTTCGGTCGAACGCTTCGGCCAGAGGTGGAGGAGCATCGGCGTTGGGAAGGAGAAGAAAATTTTTACGAAGAAGGAGCGAAGGTGACACTCGTCTTCCCCCGACCCCCACGTTTTCCCCTTGTCTACCTGTCCGTCTACCCGTGCTTATTTTCCTCTAAGTCCCGTAAATCCGCCTTACAACTGGATTTATTAAAATCGGGATTTAAGGTAAAACGGAGGAGAAATGGGATTTGAGATTCTGTAGGATTGTAAGTTGTCATTTTTGCTTTTTGGAAGGATTTAGATTGAGTCCTTCTTAAATTCTATTCAAATCCCTGCTACTAAACAGCTGCGGAAAGTTTGTGCTCTATAAGTATTTGAATTGGAAATTTCGGAAGAAGGCAGAAAAAGAATTGCTCTTCTCTGGTGCTCCAATCCGGATAAGGTATGTGATACTCTTTTATTGATTATCTTGTGCCTAATGGTAGAAAAAGATGGTTATCTTGCTTTATGGTTATTGTTGTATGGTATGTGATATTATTATGTTCAGAAACATGCTTGCGGACATGTTTTAAGCATTGTGTATGGTTATTTTGACGTGATTCTAGACTATATGTCTGATTGATTTGGCTATACTTTATCTTCTTGTCTTCTGCTTCAAAGTTAGAATCAATTTTTTCCAGGCTTTTTTTTTTCTTGTTATTTCAAGAATTAAATTTTCCATGATATACTTTTAACACAGAATCTCAATTCTTTTACGATTATTTATAGCAAA
Organism: Phalaenopsis equestris; assembly: GCF_001263595.1. Classification (NCBI taxonomy): domain Eukaryota; kingdom Viridiplantae; phylum Streptophyta; class Magnoliopsida; order Asparagales; family Orchidaceae; genus Phalaenopsis; species Phalaenopsis equestris. The sequence continues at coordinate 102,335 of NW_018165011.1, read as the reverse complement.
GATTATATTGTAAATTCATTTGAAGTCAGTGAGTGGGAATGTCTCCGAATAAATGATTAGAAAATCAATGCATAATAATTTGAAGACGTCCACCCACCGAATCTCCTGCATACGCTGTGAGTCCTTCCGAATTTATTCTACTCAACATTTTGAAGAAAATTATTTGGGTCGAAGAAGCTGAAGTTCAGGTGATTTAAGGTTTAGACTAGTAAATTCATAAAAGTTCTGTATATTAGTTGATTCACTTGTCTTTATTTTGGTTTCTCTTAAAACTTAATAGTAAAAAAATGCTAACCATGATCACTAATATCTAAAGCATGTTCTTCCTATCAGACATTTGGTAGGGTCTTTGAAAGCATCTTATCAACAAACTGGTCTGCCCTCCTCGATAGCCAAAGTAGAATGCTCAGAGGGACTTTTGATCCAGGATGACTTTTGTATTGCCTTCTATTAGTTGGTCCATGCCAATGAACTGAAAGCTTCTGACGGTTCACAAAAAATACTTATTCATCAAACCGGTGCAGAAATTATGTAAATAGGATTTGCAGGATGCCAGTAAAGATGTATTTTATAGAATTTCAAAGTTTTTGTTTATAAGTGTATTTTAATTATAATGCGTATCAAGTATCAAGAAAGAGTTTTTATTTGAGGAGATTTAAATGGACATGTTGGTAAAGTGGTAGAAGATTTTAGAAATATTAATGATGTTTACGATTTTGAAGTGGTTAATGAAGAATGTATAGACATGTTAGATTTTGCTTTAGCTTATAATTTTATTGTTGCTAATATTTTATTTAAGAAAATAGATGAGCATATTATTACTAATAAAAATGGATTGAATAAAACACAAATTGATTATTTTCTTATAAGAAGAAGAGATCGACGAAAATGTAAAGATTGTAAGGTCATTTCAACTGAGAATTTAATTATTTAACATCGATTATTAGTTCTAGATTTTAAGACGAAGAGTTGTAAGATAAAAAATACTAGCAATCATTGTTATAAAATTAAATGAGGGCACCTAAAAGACACAAATAGAATTAATTTTATGAATAAACTTTAAGATTTTAAGATTTGGGATGTTCATGATTATACAAATTTAATATTAGATAAAGTAACAAACACTATTAAGCAAGTAGCAAAAATGTGCTTGGATAATCAAAAGGAAAAAGTTTTTATAATTCAAAATAGTTGGTGATAGAATAATATTGTGGAAGAAAAGATAAAATAAAAAAAATTATGTTATAAAAATTGACTTAAATGTAAAAGCTCCGAGAATTGAGAAAAATATAAAGTGATCCATATGGAGTCTAAGAGAATAATTTGTGATGCTAAAAATTCTGTTTTTATGGTATTTATAATGGATTAGATACTAAAGAGGGTGAAAAATATATGTATAAATTAGCCAAACAAACTCAAGTAAAGTGTTTTAATGATGAAAATAAAAAAATATTTTTTTTAGAAGAATATATTCAACATAAGTGGGTAAGTTATTTTGATAAAATTTTCATCGAAATTTTTTATAATACGTCAATTTTAATGATCTTAATATCGTTACTGGTAATAAAATATTTTATTTTTACTGTCGCATTAGTAAAAAAAGAAGTGGAAGAGGTTTTAAAAAAACTTGTGTGAAAAATCAGTAGAATCTGATGATATCCCAATTGAAGTGTGAAAATATTTATGAGACTTGGGAGTTTTTTGGCTTACTAAATTCTTTAATATTATTTTAAAAACTAAAAAGAGAATTGAGGAGTGGAGGAAGAGTATTTTGGTCCTTATTTTTAAGAATAAAGTGGATGCACAAGAGTGTGCAAATTATAGAGAAATAAAGTTAATGCGTCATACTTTAAAATTATGAGAGAGGGAATTAAACATAGGTTAAGTCGTATTACAAAGATTTCTCATAATAATTTACAGTTATATTAAGGCCCATAATATCATTGCTTTAATCGTTCATAATGATAATATTAAAATTTAAAAAGATAATTTCCTGACAAGATTCTTTTCAAAAAAAAAAAAAAAAAAAGAATGCAACTAGTTTTATGCCAATGTCCTACTATTTTGATTCTCTCCTTCACAGATTCCTCCTGAATAGTCAAACGGATGTAAATGGCGGTGAAAATACTGGTGCGATATGAATAAACATGTAAGATACAAATCAAGCAAATATTTTATATTAACTAGATAATAACTACTTGTTTTCAACAAATGTGATCAAGGTCACCAAATTAAAAATACAAAATGAATAGAGACAACAAAATAAAATTTTACTTAATTTGGAAGTAGAAGCCAAAGGGATGGACATGGAAAAAGTAACGAGGTAAGGAATACCATTATTGAATTTTGGACAAACTCATCAAATTTACCCAGTTAAATGGAGGAATCACTAAGCTCTCTATCACATGTATGCAAGTGAATCTTCTTTTGCTCTATTACCAAATTGAATGAGGGTGTGGTGGGTTGTGAAGGGAGATATGTATCATTGTCTAAGTATATGAATGTTTGGACATGATACCAATTCTTATTTTATGGAAGAGCCACTAAGCCCTCCAAAGGAGAAGGGAGCTTTTACTCATACCCATATATTTCTCATTATTATACTAAAAAAAATGAACATTGGATTTATGGTTTTTATGTGCTCGGATGATAGTAATTGCTATGAAATTTTTTTGTTATTTTTTTATCTTAATAGAACGTTGAAAGGCATTTTAATTGTAGTGTTGATCAATGTTTAATGAATAATCATACTTTACTCTTGGCGGAGTATCAAGAAATATAGATTTGCATGGAAGGTAAACTTGCTATTGCTTTTTGTGGAGTACCGCATTATAAACTGTACACCAAAACATGCATGAAAAATTGTCTCATAATATTTAATTCCAAGCCAAATTGAATATTAAAGCAGTTTCACACTGTTTTCTTTACATCCTATCAAATAGCTTTAGATAAAACAAAATACAATACATTTACATCCTTTGCTTTCTTAAACTGCATGAACTCTAAGTGCTTTAAATTATACAGGCTTTAAATTTGGCAAGCCGTGAATCAAATGAGCATTACATGCATGGAGAGCTGTTTTTCAACCTTCGTCGAGTGAGTTACAGCACAACTGTTCTCGCAGTGGGAGGTTAAATGACGTTCATGCGCTCAATACTCCGTTCCAGGAAGCAAATCCAGACTGTAATTGCTGGTATGCCATCTGATATCCTAAGATCGAGAATCATGGAGCGAGAGAGGTTTCGACAGAGGCGTAGAAATCCTAGTCGTGATGAGTTTTTCGTGCAAGTGCCTGAAGGGTCCAGGTGGCTCGACACTGCAACCATGCCAATGGTCCTCACTGCAGTTGCAATTGCCCTCTTTGCCAAAGTCCTGATGATGGTATGCTTAATACGTACTTCAAAAGCTATCAATTTCAGCTTTATTGCCAAATTATGTATGGTGATTACTCGTAATTTGATCATGTTCGCGGGTGTTAACAGCTGGAAGTAAATGTGCTTTGTTACTTGAACAAATATTTTGTTGCTGCTTGGTTATTTTGTTTTATGTATGCATTTTGCCGCTCACTACTAGTTTCTTTGTTTTGTGTGTTATTTATCTATGTTGTTAGAAATAATTTTTTTTGGCTCAATTCATTAAAAATACCAGAAGAACTTAACTATCAGAAGTTGAACCACCAAAAATTTTCTTTACTCGAGAAAAGAAAAGAAAAACTTTCTTGCTAAGATAAGGAGGTAATTGAGGTAACTCTAGGAGAGAGTTTGATGATGTAATGTAGAATTGTAGTTATGGATATATCTTAAGAATATAAAGAAAATAATTAAAAAGAATTATTGCTAGGGCGAGCAAATTGAAATTCCTTAGTTGAGTCAAACTTGATATAGGATAAGATGAATAGTTTTATTAAATCATCCGATAAGATTTAGGAGAGTTTAGATATATTTAAGAATAAATATGATGTTCAATATAGTGCTGATTATGGAGGTATCAACTCATGAATCACATAATGCAATATGAGAGAAACAAGCATAGGCTTTGATGAAATCGTGGGAGCTGACACAACTTGTTAGGGTCTTGAAAATAGTTTCAAGTTTATTTATTTATTAATTATTTATTATTTTTAATTTTTGATGAGATTTGAGTGATGCCTTATGGTGCCTTTGGTTTTGGGTTTGTTTATTGATATGTCTAATGATATTTTTCTTATATTTTTGGGAGGATATGTGGTTATAAATAGAAATTTATAATTTATTGATCGGGAACATTTTTGCTTGATGAATACTCAAGTTCATGTTTAATGTTGACTGCTTACTCGTGTCTTGATTTTTTTGAATGTGGTGTAAGGGTGGCTGCCAATTTTCGGAGAAAGTCATATACTTGCACTAACCTGAGGCCTTAATTTTCATTATTTTGTGAATTACTTTTTTTTTTTTCTAAATAGTTCATCACTGGCTTTTGAAGTGGTTGATTTTAGTCAAATATGTAACGGGATTTCTTTTTTCATTATGAATCCTAATCGACATGTGATTTTTTGAGAGTTCCAAATTTTTGTTAAATTTTTATTATGTGGTCAATAATTAAAATTTTTATTGGAGGAGATTTCAATGAACATATTTGTAGAGTGGTGGAAGTTCTTAAAAATATTCATGGTGGTTATGATTTTAGAGTGATTAATAAAGAAAATAAAATCATATTAGTTTTTGCTTTAGCTTATTATTTTATTAATTCTTATATTATATTTTTAGAAAGGAGATGAGCATATTTTTACTTATAAAAATGGATAATGGATATAATAAAACACAAATTGATTATTTTCTTATGAGAAAAAAAGATTATTTTATCTATGGTTCAAAGTGATGGTGATATAGATGGGGATGTTATTAGTAGAATTTAGGTGGGTTGGTTGAAGTGGATGAACGGGCCTATTGTGTGATAGAAAAGTACTACTTAGACTGAAAGGAAAATTTTATAAGATAATGGTGAGACCTCCAATGCTTTATTGCGTTGAATGTTGGCCTTTAAAAGAGAAGCATAAGACTAAATTAAGTGTTGCCGAGATGAGAATGCTTAGGTGGATGAGTGACTTTACAATTGGAGACAAAATGTGAAATGAATTTATCCGTGATAGGGTTGGTGTAGCTCCAATGGCGGACAAAATTAGAGAGAGTCGCCTTAGATGCTTTAATCACATTAAATGTCGACCATCTGATGATCCGGTTAGGAGAGTAGATGTTTTAGATTCGACTTATGTTAAGAAAGACAGAGGTAGACCTAAAAAAATTTGGGCATATTATATAAAAAATGATCTTAATTTATTAGAATTAAATAAAAATATGTCACTCAATAGGGCGCAATGAAGAAAAAGGATTCATGTAACCACCCCACTTAGTATGATAAAGACTTGTTTTTATTGAAAAAAAGAGGTCGCTGAGAATGTAAAGATTTTAAGATCGTTTCAATTGAAAATTCAAGTACCCAATACTGATTATTAGCTCTAGATTTTAAGATGACGAGTTCGAAGATAAAAAATATAATGAAATATTGTCATAGAATTATATAAAAGTACCTAAAAGACAAATAAAATTATTTTTATTTAGAAAATTTATGATTTTAATATTTGGGTTGTTCATGAAGAGGCTAATTTTATATGAAATTATGTAACAAGCACTATTAGATAAGTGACGAACAAAAGATGTATTTGAAAATTAAAAAAAAATTATAAATAAAAATAGTTGGCGGTGAAATCATAATTTCCAAGAAAAGTTAAAATATAAGAAGTTTTGTTATAAAATTTGATTTAAATATAAAAGCTTAGAGAACTGGAAAAAATAAGGTTGCCCGTAAGGAGTTTAAGAGAATAGTTTGTGATGTTAAAAATTCTATTTTTTAATAATTTTTATAACATATTAGATACATAAGATGGTGAAAGATATATGTAGAAATTAGCTAAATAAAGAAAAAAAATAAAGATTTAATTCAAGTGTATTAAAAATGTAAATAAAAAAACACTTTTCTTTGTTGAAGAAATTCAACATGGGTGAGTGAGATATTTGAATGAACATTTCAATGAAGTTTTTGAAAATGTGATCGACAATAGTGATCTTAATATCGTTAATAATAATATATATTTTTTATTTTTACCGTCGCATTAGTAGAAAAGAAATTGAGGAGACTTTAAAGAAAATCAATGGTGGAAAATCAGTAAGATATGATGATATCCCAATAGAAATGTGAAAATTTTTAGGAGATTTACAATTTATTGACTTACTAAACTTTTAAATATTATTTAAAATGATGCCTTAAAAGTGGAGGAAGAGTATTTTGGTCTCCATTTTTAAAAATAAAGGGGATGCACAAAAGTGTGCCAATTATAGAGGAATTTAGTTATGCATCATATATTAAAATTATGAGAGAGAATAATTGAATATAGGTTAAGAGGTGATACAAATATTTCTCATAATTGAGAGAGTAAAGATGGATCTACATATGATTTAAATTATTTATAAAAAGTTTACGATAAGGTTCTAAGAGAAGTTCTTTGAAGAGTTCTAGATAAGAAATGTATTGATATGACTTATATTCAAGTTATTAAGATAAGTATGCTAGAGATGTTACTTATGTTGGAACAGAAGGAGAATTGACGAAGTATTTTATTATTTCAGTTGGATTACATCAGGGAACGACTTTAATCCCATATCTTTTTGCTTTGGTTATGGATGCACTTACTTGACGTTTACAGGACGATGCACCTTGGTGTGTGATTTTTGCTTATATCTTTCTTATGGATAAGACTAGGGATAGATTTCAAGATAAATTTGGATTATGGAAGTCTACATTAGAGTCTAGAGGCTTTTGTATGAGTAGGTCTAAAACTAAAAATATGGAATATATTTTTAGTAGTAGTAGATCTAGTAGCAGAGTTGTAACAATGGTGATCAAATTTTTAAAAGGAGTGAGCTTTTTAGATATCTCGGGTTTATTGTTCAAAGTGATCAAATGATTAAAAGGCCTCCATTTGAGTAGAACTAAAATTGAATACATGGAATATAATTGTAGTAGCTCTAGTGACAGAAGTGAAATTTTGGGTGATCAAATTATTAGAATGTGTGAACGATTTTGATATCTCGGGTCTGTTGTTTAAAATGATGGTGATATAGATGGGGATGTTAATAGTAGAATTCAAGTTGGTTGGTTGAAGCGGAGAATGCTTCGGGCCTTTTGTGTGATAGAAAAGTATCGTTTAGACTAAAAGAAAAATTTTATAAGATGGTGGTGAGACTTGCAATGCTCTATGGTGCTTAATGTTGGCCTTTAAAAGAGAAGCATAAAACTAAGTTAAGTGTTGCCGAGATGAGAATGATTAGGTGGATGAGTGGCTTTACACTTAGAGACAAAATGAGAAATGAATATATCCTTATAGGGTTGGTGTAGCTCCAGTGACAAACAAAATTAGAGAGAGTCGTCTTAGATGGTTTGGTCACATTAAACGTCGACCATTTGATAATCCGATTAGGAGAGTAGTTGTTTTAGATTCGACTTATGTTAAGAAAGCCAGAGGTAGACCTAGTAAGACTTAGGCTTATTGTATAAAATGATCTTAATTTATTAGAACTTAACGAAAATATGAAACTAAATAGGACGCAATGGAGAAAAAGGATTCATGTAGCCGACCACCCCATGTAGTGGGATTAAGGCTTTGTTGTTGTTGTTGTATTGTTCAAAGTGATGATGGTATAGATGGGGATATTATTAGTAGAATTCAAGTTGGATGGTTGAAGTGGAGGAATGCATCAAGCTCTTTGTGTGATAGAAAAGTACCGCTTAGACTTAAAGAAAAAAATTTCTAAGATGGTGTGAGATTTGTAATCTTTTATGGCGCAGAATGTTGGCTTATAAAAGAGAAGCGTAAAACTATGTTAAATGTTGTTGAGATGAGAATGCTTAGGCTGATGAGTAACTTGACTCTTAGAGAAAAACCGAAGCGAATATATATGTGAGAGGGTTGGTGTAGCTCTAGTGGCAGGCAAGGTTAAAGATAGCCGCTTAGATGGTTTGGTTACATAAAACATCAATCATCTAATGATATGATTAGGAAAGTAGATGTTTTAGATTCGACTTATGTTAAAAATGATAGAGGTAGACATAAAAGAACTTGGGCAAACTTGGGCACGTCGTATAAAAAATTATCTTAATTTATTAGAATTAAATGAAAATATGGCTCTCGATAGAACACTATGGAGAAAAAAAGATTCATGTAGCTTAGCCCACTTAGTGGGATAAAGGCTTGGTGTTTGTCAATAATTAAGTTATTGTTTTGCAAAACAAATTTCCTATTTTTTGGGTATACATCAAAAGTTAGTGAGGTCTTCCAATTGGTGCTGTTGGAAATTAAGAATTTCAATTTCGTTTTTTGTGATCACATTTGTTACACCAACTAGTTGCATTTGGGAACACTGACCTCTGCGACAACTTACATCAAATTTGCTTTTAAAATGTGATCAAAATTAAACACTATTGAGGTTTAGTAGTTATAAGACAGTTAGAAGTGTTGCAAATGATATAGTAACTATAGAATTCTTGAAGGAATTTTTTTACTCTCAAATCAATCTATTTCACCTTGCTACACATATATAATAAAGGAAATCAAATAGGAAAGTCTCCAAATAAAAAGAAAAGGAAAAGAAAACATATAATATAAGAAACACAATTTGTGAAATATATTTTGAAGAAATGAAATAAATTCCTTCATAATGCGGATTGGTACTTTCCAATACGCCCTCAAACTAGATTATATATATTGTACAGACCAAGCTTAGACTTCAATTCATCATAATTGACCCTTGGTCAACTTGAAATAGTATAGGAACATTGCTGAGCTGAACAATTCCATTGTTAAATGTTTTTGTGATGGTCAAATTTGATGTTTTTTGTTTTGTCATGTTGTACATGATTTCTAACTATATTAATAGTTGCTTAACTATCACTGAATATCATAATTACGTCTTTCATCTCAACCTTAAGTTTCCTTAATAACTTTTGAATTTATAGTCACTCACATATTTCTAGTAAAAGAGCATGATATTTTGATTCTGCACTACTCCAAGAGACTAACATCTTATTTTTTACTTCTCCGCGTGATGATATTGCCCGACATATGAACAATATTCAATGGTTAATTTCCTATCAGTTACTTCAATGCCCAGCTAGCATATGTGCATATCTCAATCTCGTGATTTTCAAATTTTTTGGAGTGCAAATCATATTCAGGGGTCATCTTTGTATCTCAAGATTCCGTTCTTAGATTTTAAATGGTTCTCATTTGGATTATTCATATGTTGGCTTACAATATTGACTGAGTATATATCAGATCTTGTGTGTGATAAGTAAAATAATTTGCCCACAAGTCTTTGATATCTTCCTTTATCAATTGGATTACTTTCAAATTTTTGTTGGTATTCATATGTATGTCAGCATGTTTACACCCAAACATGTCAGTTTCACCTAATATATCTAAGATGTACTTCCTTTGAGATATGACAATTCTCTGTTTAGACCGAGTCACCTCCATTCCCAAAAAGTGTTGGAAATTTTTTAGGTCCTTGATCTCAAATTCTATTGCAAACGTTCTTTTTAGGCTGATAATTTTCTCTGAATCATCACATCAAAATAATATCTACATATACTATGAGAATACACTACTGGAAAAAGCCCAATTAACTTCGGACATTTCCGATGCTAATTGAGTAGTTTTTCGATGCCAATTCAGATTAGCGTAGGGATAACGTCAATTTTTTTCTGACGTTAATATGGGCATTGCTAATTTATTTTGCGTCGACATTAGCGTCGGATTTTAGTTTGTGTCCGCATTAGTGTCGAAACAGCCGTTGCTAAAAAATACAGTCGAACACGTAAGCGACGCTGGTGTATCGACGCAATAGCGTAAAAAAGTTGGACGCTGATTAGAGCCGAACAGGGCTGATGCTAATTAGTGTTAGTCATATCTGATGCTAATCAGTGTCGGGATTGTTTGACGCTATTGCGTCGGTTTAGCTACGATTTGTATCGTTGGCAGATTGTAGGTTTTAGCGTCAGAATTTTTTGACGCTAACCTGTAAAAAACAAAAAAAAATTACTAGAAAATGATTTGATTTTCACATAATAAACACAATCAACATAATGCGATATTTATCTATCAGTACTCATAAAAGAAATCTCCAACATATACATAATGATACCAGATCAGATTAAATATAAACGAATTAAAGTGCTTAGAATTCACAACACAATAAACTAAAAGTTCTTTCAATACATAAATGGAAAAAAATATATTCAGACTCTATACCAAGGGAACATCATTAAACACAGAAAAAAACTTAATCTTCATCCTCATTATTATCCTGCTCTTCGACCGGACGCATGTGTTGCTTGCTCTGGCGATCAAAACTCTCCGTCAGGCATGCTAGCCTATTTGCAACGAGCTGCTGACCTTCATGCACCTGTCGAAGCTCTTCATTTATCATTGTCAGACGTCTAACAAGCTCCTCATGTTGAGCCTGTAATGAGCTAGGGCAACTCACAGCTAAACGGGAACACTGGGTCTCAAACGCCATCTCCTTTGCCCCAAGGCCATACACTCTCACCTTCTCCACCGCCTACTTCCACAACTCATAATCGGACTGCTCAGTGTAGACTGGCTACCATGGCTGGCTGACGGTAAAGTCTAGTAGGTCATCTCCTTTTTTCTCTCTCAGAGCTGCTTGTACTCCTTGTGTATACAAAATTCAAATATTATTTGACATTTAAACATTTTGACATATTAATATTATTAAAATTTTAACTTACATTGACACGACGAGAGAATGAACATTCAAAGTGCCTGCGCACAACTCCCTGAAGAATGTACAGATTTCGATCAATGGATCGAATACCGACTTTGACAAAGAATTGAATGCAATAGATAATAAGCACTGCATGAAAATATGACAATCATGACTCTTCATATCAATTATTTTCCCCGTGTCTAGATCAACACATCGACCCATGCTAGAGGCACAACCATTTGGAAATTTCAAGGAATGCAACCACTCAAAAATTTCTTTTCTTTGATTCGATGTGAGAGAATACGTAGTTTTGGGCTTTTATTACTTTATCTGCATTTGTCACTTAGAGTTCTAACCCCCTCGTCTTTCACTCTTTCAAATCCATTCTTTCTTTAATGTTGTCCTTTGTTTTTTCTCTTGATATCAAGCATAATATTAAATATATTATCAAAAAAAAATTTCTCAATATGCATAACATTCAAATAATGTCTAATCAGATTGATTTTCGTGTATGGAAGATCTCAAAAAATACTCCGCTTCATTCAATTATGTGTAATGTCATAATATGGAAGATGACTTGAGGTTAATTTCGCCCTCTCAGTGATCTTCGAAACTTCACCGATCATCTGCAATATATCACTTATACTAATCTTTTAAGGTGGACTTGATCTTTGAATCTATTTTTGAAAAATGCATATTTATTCCTCTGGAATATGTGATCACGTGCTAAGAACCTTCGGTGACAATCAAATCAGGAGTATTTTCTTTCATGTTTCAAAGTAAATGCTTTAAACATGTCCATGCAGTAGGGACATGCCAATTTCATGGTTGTGCTCCAAATAAATAACATCCCATAAGAAAGGAAATCACTGATTGTCCACATAAGAGCAGCTCTGAGGTAAAAATTTTATTTCATTGCAATATTATAAGTCAAAGCTTCGGTTTCCCATAATAATTGTAGCTCATCTATGAGGAGATGTAAGTTCACATCAATTTTACTCTTTGGACTATGTGAACCTAGTATGATCAACGTTAGTAATAAGAACGACACATTCATATACATATCAAAGGGAAAATTATATGATTTGATAATAACTGGTCAACAAGAATAGAGTGTTGCAACATGACTGTAAGGTGTGAACTCATCTGCACATAATCCAAGTCTGACGTTGCATGGTTCTGTTACAAAATCTGGATAATTGTGGTCGAAGTATTTATAGGCTTCACCAGCTAAGGGATGAGTCATTGTATTAATATTAACTGATCCAATATTAGGTCATGTCATGTGGGGAGCTGTGCGCATAGAAGCAAATAGTCGTTGGAGCCGTGAAATGAGAGAAAAATAAAAAAGACATTTGTAAGGATTATTCTTAAGATTTTTACTCTTTCTTTCTCTTGATTTAAACTTATCAGCACTGCAAAATTTGCATTTTGTCTTTTGTGCATTCTCCCTATAATATAACATACAATCGTTAACGCAACAATCTATCTTTTCAGATAGTAGCCCCAACTTCATCATTAACTTTTTAGTTCCATACAAATTTTATGGAACTAATTTACCAGCAGAGTTTTTCTTCTTTAATAATGTTGTTACCTGATTGAAGCATTCTATGAGCATATTAAAATCAGATTTGATACTCAATATTCTTAGGGTAACTATTAACTCTTTGTGTGAAGTGCATACTTTCCACAATGGTTGTTGGGCAACATTTAACAGTTCATAAAATTGTTGCGCTTTACTGTTCGGTTTCTGGTTATCATCAAACACACTCCCGACAAAATGAGTCATGCTCATATCATCAATCATTTGCTTATACATGTTGGAATTGTAAACAGGAATTGTAAACAGTTGGTGAAGCATAACTTGATGACGCTCCTGCATGACCGTATTGAACATCTGGTTCAATATCAATAGTCGGGTTTAAATCCCCTACGGTATAGGTTCAATTTCACTTCGTCAAGTGTTATGTACGTTGAACTCTTATGCTTCGCACAGGGGCATCATAACCTACCATTTAAGAGGTAAACGGGCAACTGTGATGCCACATACACGAACTCTTCAACACCAACGATTAACTCGTCAGTTAATCCTTTCTTCCTGGATATAGTCGTTATATATTCACGATTTAATGCTCATCTGTATTATAAATATAGTTTTATAGATTAGTGCGCCTACACATTACACACTTACACATCATACACAAAACTCATAACTCACAAATCTAGAGAATCAACTTAAATTTTCTTATGTACATACATAACACAAATTTAAGTGTAATGTGCACCCACAGATCACACCTAAATTTTCTTATTTACATACATAACACAAATTTCTTATGTATTTACATATCTCACACCTAAATTTTCAACCCTAAATACTAGCACAAATTTCTCATGTATTTACATATCTCACTCCTAAGTTTTCATATTTACATACATATCATGAAATTTCTTATATTCACAAATCTCACACCTAAATTTCATATTTACATACATACCACAATTTTCTTATGTATTCACATATCTCACGGCTAAATTTCATATTTACATACGTAACACAATTTTTTTATGCATTTACATATCTCGCTTTTAAATTTCATATTTACACACAGCACAAAATTTCTTATACATGCACATATCTCACACCTAAATTTCATATTTACATACATATCACAATTTTCTTATGCATTCACATATCTCACACCTAAATTTCATACTTACATACCTCAATTTTCTTATGCATTTGCATATCTTGCTCTTAAATTTCATATTTACATACATAGCACAATATTGCTTATTGATTCACATACTCACACCTAAATTTTCTATTTACATACATTACCACAATTTTCTTATGCATTTACATATCTCACACCAAAATTTTCATACATAGCACATATTTTTTATGTATTTTACGTATTTCACACCTAAACTTAGGGAAATCATGAAATCCATATGCATTGCATTCAATGGAATACAAAAAGAAAACTTGAGCAGAAGCTATGAATTTTCGGATCTAACATTTATACAAAGAAAAAAAAAGATGTAAACTTATGCTAAACAAAAACTTGGAAGGCGTGGAAGAAGATTTCTCACCTTGGACAGAGTTGGAGTGTTGACTCAGACCTGGAAGCTAAAGGAAGGAAATGAGTGCAAGCGCGGAGGGCTATTTTAGGGCATTAGCGTCGGCCTTGAGTTGACCACTCGACATAACTTTTCTGTGTCTATTTTTTCAAAGTGGAACTATGCGGCGACGCTAAACTGATTCTAATCGATCGCTAATTTTGCGTCGGAAATAAGTTTGACACAAATTCACAGCATTCTTGTTGTGATAACAATTTTTTTCCTTTAATATTTGATTTAACTAATAATGTATGATAGACTTGACACTGATGATATTCGTTTGTAATCCATTTTTAGTAAACTTGTCAAACCAAATATAAGGTGAGTGCTTTAACTTTTATAATGACTTTTTCAATTTGCAAACCAACTGATTGTTCGTTCTATTTTTCTAACCTCGAGGTATAGTCTTGTAGACTTCTTCATCAAGGTCCCCATTTAAAAGACATTTTTAACATCTAGTCGATATAAAAGGTCAATCTTGGTTTATTGCAAAAGAGAGTAAAACTTGAACAATATTGAGCTTGGCAACTGCTGCAAAGGTTTCCTTATAGTCAACCCTCATATGACAGTGTGAAGTCATTTGCTACAAGTTTAACTTTGAACCTCTTTACACTATGCAGGCTACAAAAAAAATTCCATGAGGTATCTTTGTAAGTGTCCATGCCTTATTATTTTTTAGAGCTCGAATTTCTTACTCGATTGCTTGTTTCCATGTTGGAATCTTTAGAGCCTTTTGAATAGAGTTGAGAACCTGCACACTTTAAAGATGTCACAAAAGTCCTGAAACCACTTTTCATATGCTACATTTATTTCAATTGAATGATTAGTGTATATTTAGACATTGGATAAAGAATTCAGACCATTATGATTATTTGGTGCAGGAGGATCTGGTTCAGTTTCTGGATTGTTCTTGATCTACATGATGTCGTCTACATTCTTAGCGGTCTTTTTTATTTGGTATAGACATGAACTTCCTGATCTTTGGTGTCAAGTTTAGGTGGAGTAGACACTTGTGATAATTTTAGTGATAGAGTTTGGTTTTTTAAGTGGAGCTGGTTGATCGATAGGATTTGGTTTAGTTATTTGAAAGATAGGGTTTGATTTAGTTTGAGTCTCTTAGAGAAGATCTCAAATCTGATATTTCATTGAGTTCTCCCCTTGAATTTCAGATTTGGGAAAGTAAGATTGATTCTCAAGGAATGTGACATCTTTGAAGTATATTTTCCTAGTGTTTGAAAGTAGCATTTGTGTCCATTTTGGTTGGAGTAACTGATGAAGATACATCTGAGAGATTTGGGTTCGAGTTTAGTGCAGCTTAGTTTGTGGGTGTGAGCAAAGATGGAACAACCAAAGACTTTCAATGATAAGTCGGGGGAAAAAAAGTGAATATTTGGATAGGATTCCATGAGAGCATTACGAGGAATTTAAAATTTTAGGATACAACTAGCTATTTTTTTTATGAGAAACGTGGTTGTGAGTAAAGCTTCCCCCCAAAAATGTTTAGCCACATGATTAAAGATCATAATGATATGGGCCACCTCAAGTAAATGTATGTTCTACCTCTCATCGATTTCATTTTGCTGAGGACTATGCACACAATATGATACCATACCGGGAAAGATAATGTTCAAAAGTGGAATTAAAATTTTCCTTAGTATTATTAGTTTTTGAAACTTGAATTTTGCTTTGAAATTGAGTATCATAAAGTGAAATGATTGAAATATGGTGGAGGTCTCAGCTTTTTCTTTTATAATGAATATCCAAGTCGTTCTAGTATGATCATTTTTGAATGATAGAAATCGTCATGCCATGTTTATATTTTTTACTTGGGAGGATCACTGGATATCATTGTGAATTGCAACAAAAGGATATGAAGTCTTGTATTGTAGTTTAGAATATACATGTCTGATATGTTTTGCAAGTTAACGTGTTTCACATTGATGTAAATGAGACATTTTATTGATAAACAGTTGTGGATACATTTTTTCAATATAAGTAAAATTTGGATGACCAGGCCAACAATGCCTTAGCATGGTTATTTTCAACTAAAATGAACTTGGAATTATAAACTACATTAACATAACTAGACTTAGAAATACAACTTGACGGATGAGCTTGTTTACCGATGAAATTATTTTTTTGAGGAGATATAGATCACCTTGCATCTCGACACTGCCAATTATTTTTACCCGAATCCACTATCTGAGATTAACAAAAATTGGAATAAAATTTAATCACTCATTTTAAGTCATGTAACAGATTGAGAGAAATGAGGCTTTTTATTGATAAATAGATGTGGAAACATTTTCTCAATTTAAGTAAAATTTGGATGACCAAGACGAAAAGTCTTGACATGACCTGACTTTCAACTAAAACAGACTTGGAGTTAGAAATTTAAGAAAACTAGACTCAGAAATACAACTTGACAGATAAACTTTTCTAACGATGAAATTATGTTTTTGAGAGTATATAGATCACCATGCTTCTCAACATTATCAATCACTTTTCTCAAATTCACTGCATGAAAATCACAAATATTGGAATAAAATTTAATCACACAATTTAAGTCACAAGTTTGTTGATTGAGAGTATATTGAAGTCTACTTTTTGAACATAAATAATAGAGTAGAGGTGATGATCTTTTTGTCAATTTGATTGATCCAGTTCTTGTTGCTGGGGAGAATCAACCATTAGCTGTTCAAATTGTAGAGTGATTGATGCATCAGTTGTAATGTTTGAAGACACTGATAAGACCCGTCATATGATCTAAAGCTTTGGAGTCAAATATCCAAAGTTCTAGTTTATTTCTTTGAACAGTAAGAGGGAGTCAAATATCCAGGAGTCAAATATCCAAAGTTCTAGTTTATTTCTTTGAACAGTAAGAGTATGGGGGTAAGATACCGTGGTGTGCCAACAGACTGATTGGTTTTTCGGTGGAGGATTGTGGTACTTATACATAATTGTAACCATGACCTAACATTTTCTGCAGTGCCTCAATTTGCTCTCTTGTGAATGAACTCACTTTTGCATTGTTGTTGGTTGTGACAGTAGTATATGCACAGTTCTCTCTATCATATCTTCCATTAAATGACTTTCAATCTGCAGGTTTAGCATGTAATTTCTAATATTTTTCCTTAGCATCACCAGATTTTTTACGATGATCGCACCATGGTCGTCTCTTCTAGGGCTTGTTACTTGGAGACAAATTTTGAGTATATAAGGTAGATCCTTCAACAGATAGTGTAAAGTAATTATCTATCATCATCAACTTCTTTTTTTCTCTCCTCACTTCAAACTTCTACAAGGGCTTCCTGTGTGGTATAGATGGTTTTAATTTCTATGATTCATTTCCTAACTTCTAAATCTTTATGTAGTCCAAGAAGGAATTTGATGGTTCTTTTTTTGTTTAGTAATTCTTCTATATAAGGCAAAGTCATCCGTGGATTTTCGGGAATGAACTTTGTACATGTCCAGTTGTAGCCAATAGTGAGTGTTGAAATATTGACACCACTCAATTCCCTTTGTCGTAGGTCATGCAGTTTGGTCTCAATCTCAAATAACTCTAAAGATTTTTCAATGCTAGGGGGTAATTTTCACGTGCGGCTTCCCATATCTCTTTGATTTTCTTTCAAAGTATGAAGCTTTCTCCAACCACCGTGGTCATGGAATTTATTAACCATGGCATAACCATGTGGTTGTCAGTTTTCTAGGCCCAGTATTTTGAGAAAGTTATTTTTGTAGCTAAGATATTACCTGTGAGATGTCCTTTCCTTTGTCACAGATGTACATGAAGACAGGTTGTGACAATTGAAGAAAATTATGGCCATGCAGTTTATGACTTGTTACTACGTGAGAGGAGTTTTCAAGTACGATAGGGAGGGAAGATAGGCTCGAATCAAGGTGTAACTTCCAAAGAAGAAGATTGTGATGTCCTGTCGTGTTTGACCATCATAAGATTGTGATGTTAAAATCGAGAAGATCAATTGTTGAAACGTAACATGAGAGTTCTCTTAGTTCGAATGTTCGATTGGATGAGTGAACATGAACTATAGGGAGATGCGCAACTCTCGGTTTTCAAGTGTTCAACAATCGGTGAGAGGAAGTCGGGTCGTTTGCAAGTCGTTTGAGGTGGAGGCTAGGGAAATTTGAATTGTTCAGCGGCCGAAGCAACAACAACATTACAAGAGGTTGAGATGATGAGCCAATTTGCTAAAATCAAAAAATTTGATCACATCTATGATGCACGAACTGGCGCAGGAATGAAAGGATTCAAACGATAGCAATGTCGTGGAAGGACAATGACTAGAAGATGTTCGTCTCGGACAACATCGACCGACTCAAGCTATGAGAGGAGATGCTTATGTGATCCCGTTTGAACGAAAGGATCGGACGAGTGTTCGAATAAAGCAAACAATCGATCGAGGTGTTCGAACAAAACGTACAAGCAGGGAGGAGATTTGCGATTTCATTCGGGAGGCGAAGCAAAGACACCACGCGGAAGAGCCAGATGTCGTGTCAGAGAGGAAACAATGACTCTGAGTGTGCGTACGTAAGGATGGCATCCAACGATAACTACATTGATTTCTATGAATCTATCCTAGTTGACGGTGGGGAATAAGGTTGCGTCCCAACAAAATTGAATTCAGGTCTCTGATATACCTTTGTAAATATATATAATAAAGAAAGGAAACCAAATAGAAATTCCTCAAAATAAGAAAAACAAGAAAGGGAAATATCTAATAAAAGAAACATAATTAGTTAAGTATATTTTGAAGAAAGGGAATAAATTACTTCCTAATGTGGGTTAGCACTTTCCAATAGTAACCAAAGGACATATTACAACTTTTGATAAGTTATATAATGGGCTTGGTACTATAATTGGAGAAACATAGATATAGAATATGTTAGGTATGAGATACAAAGTATATGGATTTTGATCAAGTCAAATGCATTAAAAAAAATGTTTCATAATCTTATTTAAAGACTAAGAAAATCAATGAAAGATAGTATTGTTAGTTTGAGAATGTATTAAATGAGATTTTCAAAAAAGATTCTTTTTAAAGAGTATAATGAATAAAAAGATGAGTATTATGAATTAATAAAATAAATATACATCTCTAAATAAAATGCATAAAGGTAAAGCTTTAGATTTAGATTAGATATTTATTGAATTTTGAAAATTTTGGCACTACTGTAATGGTTTATTTATCCATTTTTTTTTTCAATTGAATTTTGAAGACTAACGTTGATTAATAAATAATCGAAGAAGAATCTTTTTTATGCCAATATGTAAGGATAAATGCGATACTTAAAATTATGGTAATTATAGAGTAAGATTTTTGAGCTATTCACTGAAGTTAGGTTGATAAACTAATGGAATATGATAATTTCTAATGATTAAAATTTATTGGTCATACAATGAAACTAGATGATAAATTAATGGAACTTAGAATGTTTACATCAATTTTTGAAAAGTATTTGGTCGCATATGAGGGAGTTCAGTTATGGAAGTGATCTTTGTGTCAGATAATCAATAAAAAAATTATAGAAAGTAAAGAAATTATATTCAAATGATTTTATTGATTTTGAGATCAAGCATCAAAATAATTGAGTAGTTGCGCATTATGAAAAGAATATGTTATTAAAACATGCTGAAGTTATTAAATATATACTTGATAAAGCACTTGTTCATATTAAAAATAGTTGTGCATTGATTAAAGAATTTTTAGTTGCAACAAGATTACATCAAGTATCATCATTGAGTTCATCTCTTTTTTGTTAGTGTTGAAAGTATTTGCTAAAGATATTATTGCTGAGAGGTGCCTTGTTGTATGCTTTGCAGATGACAGTTATAATAAGTGAGAAGAACAATGAAAAAAGAATTTAGAAAGTAGCAGTCTTAGAAATGGTAAAAGATAGGTAGAATATATAATATGACATTTTACAGTTTGTGATATTAACAGTTATTAATGGGTATTATTAGAAGATAAAGTGATACTTAGTTGTGATATGTTTATTTATTTTTGTTTTATTATTTAGAAGAATGGGGATATAAATGAGGATACATCTTCTAGAGTTATAGCTGCTTGGTTAAAATGCATCGCTGTGGGACTAGAATGCAATAAGTAGATATTATGCTGATTTGATGGTTAATTTTATTAAATTGAAGGCATGTTGGCGATGTTGTTTGTATTTAAGTATTAGGCAACAAAAAACATTGATAACTAAGTTGAGACTATAGAATTGAGAATATTAAGGTGATATGTGACAAAATTAGAAGAACAATTTGAGCAATTGTTATGTTAGAGGAATGGTAGGAGGTGGCATTTATTAAAAGTAAAAATAAATTTAAGTAGTTTGAACATATAATGAACGGTAGGAAATTCATCATAATAGACTTGTTGATAAAATTATTGTCAAAATTAGGAAGAAGGGATTAACATAAGGGAACATGTATGGAAACTGTTCAAATTTATTTGTGATGAATGCATCACCTCTAGTAGCAGTAAAAAATAATGAGTTTTACATGATGATTCATAAATTAGACGCCAGATAGTTGGGACTAGGTTAATGGTGATTGTGATATTACACTGCAATTTCTCTATAAATTAGCAAATTTCCATTATTTTTTTTCTTAAATATAACTTTTAACTTGATAAAATGATGTAGTGTATCTATGTGCTGAGAATCCAGTAAGTTCAACTTTGTGGCAATTGGATGTTTTGTTGCTATCTCGTAGATTTTAGCAATGCGTTCTTTCATGTGCTTTGTATTGTAATACATGATATATTATTTCCTTTCATGTTAGGTTTGGGGATGCACGCTTCGCCTTTTAGATGGATGTTTACCATTTTTAGAACTTTTAAAATAATTGAAACCATTGTCCAACATGATCTCATGTACTTTTAAAATAATTCAATCACCAATCAGATGAATATGAAAAGTTTCTTAATCTACATTCTTGATTTCATGAGAAATTCATTATGGTTTTTTAGTGTGAAGTATTTTAAATGGATTAAAATAAAATATAATTACATATAGACCGCCCGAAACATTGATATTTTCAAATTAATCACCCGGCTGATTTTTTTGAACTAAATAATAGAGTAGAGGTGATGATCTTTTTGTCAATTTGATTGATCCAGTTCTTGTTGCTGGGGAGAATCAACCATTAGCTGTTCAAATTGTAGAGTGATTGATGCATCAGTTGTAATGTTTGAAGACACTGATAAGACCCGTCATATGATCTAAAGCTTTGGAGTCAAATATCCAAAGTTCTAGTTTATTTCTTTGAACAGTAAGAGTATACGGTAAGATACCGTGGTGTGCCAACAGACTGATTGGTTTTTCGGTGGAGGATTGTGGTACTTATACATAATTGTAACCATGACCTAACATTTTCTGCAGTGCCTCAATTTGCTCTCTAGTGAATGAACTCACTTTTGCATTGTTATTGGTTGTGACAGTAGTATATGCACGGTTCTCTCTATCATATCTTCCATTAAATGACTTTCAATCTGCAGGTTTAGCATGTAATTTCTAATATTTTTCCTTAGCATCACCAGATTTTTTACGATGATCGCACCATGGTCGTCTCTTCTAGGGCTTGTTACTTGGAGACAAATTTTGAGTATATAAGGTAGATCCTTCAACAGATAGTGTAAAGTAATTATCTATCATCATCAACTTCTTTTTTTCTCTCCTCACTTCAAACTTCTACAAGGGCTTCCTGTGTGGTATAGATGGTTTTAATTTCTATGATTCATTTCCTAACTTCTAAATCTTTATGTAGTCCAAGAAGGAATTTGATGGTTCTTTTTTTGTTTAGTAATTCTTCTATATAAGGCAAAGTCATCCGTGGATTTTCGGGAATGAACTTTGTACATGTCCAGTTGTAGCCAATAGTGAGTGTTGAAATATTGACACCACTCAATTCCCTTTGTCGTAGGTCATGCAGTTTGGTCTCAATCTCAAATAGCTCTAAAGATTTTTCAATGCTAGGGGGTAAGTTTCACGTGCGGCTTCCCATATCTCTTTGATTTTCTTTCAAAGTATGAAGTTTTCTCCAACCACCGTGGTCATGGAATTTATTAACTATGGCATAACCATGTGGTTGTCAGTTTTCTAGGCCCAGTATTTTGAGAAAGTTATTTTTGTAGCTAAAATTTTACCTGTGAGATGTCATTTCCTTTGTCACAGATGTACATGAAGATAGGTTGTGACAATTAAAGGAATTTATGGCCTTGCAGTTTATGACTCGTTACTACGTGAGAGGAGTTTTCAAGTACGGTAGGGAGGGAAGACATGCTCGAATCAGGGTGTAACTTCCGAAGAAGAAGATTGTGATGTCGTGTCGTGTTTGACCATCATAAGATTGTGATGTTCAAATCGAGAAGATCAATTGTTGAAACGTAAAATGAGAGGTCTCTTAGTTCGAATGTTCGATTGGACAAGTGAACATGAACTATAGAGAGATGCGCAACTCTCGGTTTTCAAGTGTTCAACAATCGGTGAGAGGAAGAGATCGGGTCGTTTGCAAGTCGTTTGAGGTGGAGGCTAGGGAAATTCGAATTGTTCAGCGACCGAAGCAACAACAACATTATAAGAGGTTGAGATGATGAGCCAATTTGCTAAAATCAAAAAATTTGATCACATCTATGATGCACAAACTGACGCATGAATGAAAGGACTCAAACGACAGCAGTGTCGTGGAAGGACAATGACTAGAAGATTTTCGTCTCAGACAACATCAACCGACTCATGCTATGAGAGGAGATGCTTATTTGATCCCGTTTGAACGAAAGGATCGGACGAGTGTTCAAATAAAGCAGACAATCAATCGAGGTGTTCGAACAAAACGTACGAGCAGGGAGGAGATTTGCGATCTGATTCGGGTGGCGAAGCAAAGACACCACGCGGAAGAGCCAGTTGTCGTGTCAGAGAGGAAACAATGACCCCGAGTGTGCGTACGTAAGGATGGCATCCAACGATAACTTCATAGATTTTTATGAATCTATCCTAGTTGACGGTGGGGAATAAGGCTGCAGCCTAACGAAATTGATTTCAGGTCTTTGATATACCTTTGTAAATATATATAATAAAGAAAGGAAACCAAATAGGAGTTCCTCAAAATAAGAAAAACAAGAAACGGAAATATCTAATATAAGAAACACAATTAGTTAAGTATATTTTGAAGAAAGGGAATAAATTACTTCCTAATGTGGGTTAGAACTCTCCAACAGTAACCAGAGAACATTACAACTTTTGATGAGTTATATAATAGGCTTGGTACTATAATTGGAGAAACATAGATATAGAATATGTTAGGTATGAGATACAAAGTATATGGATTTTGATCAAGTCAAATGCATTAAAAAAAATGTTTCATAATCTTATTTAAAGACTAAGAAAATCAATGAAAGATAGTATTGTTAGTTTGAGAATGTATTAAATGAGATTTTCAAAAAAGATTCTTTTTAAAGAGTATAATGAATAAAAAGATGAGTATTATGAATTAATAAAATAAATATACATCTCTAAATAAAATGCATAAAGGTAAAGCTTTAGGTTTAGATTAGATATTTATTGAATTTTGAAAATTTTGGCACTACTGTAATGGTTTATTTATCCATTTTTTTTTTCAATTGAATTTTGAAGACTAACGTTGATTAATAAATAATCGAAGAAGAATCTTTTTTATGCCAATATGTAAGGATAAATGCGATACTTAAAATTATGGTAATTATAGAGTAAGATTTTTGAGCTATTCACTGAAGTTAGGTTGATAAACTAATGGAATATGATAATTTCTAATGAATAAAATTTATGAGTCATATAATGAAACTAGATGATAAATTAATGGAACATAGAATGTTTACATCAATTTTTGAAAAACATGTGATCGCATATGAGGGAGTTCAGTTATGGAAGTGATCTTTGTGTCAGATAATCAATAAAAAAATTATAGAAAGTAAAGAAATTATATTCAAATGATTTTATTGATTTTGAGATCAAGCATCAAAATAATTGAGTAGTTGCGCATTATGAAAAGAATATGTTATTAAAACATGCTGAAGTTATTAAATATATACTTGATAAAGCACTTGTTCATATTAAAAATAGTTGTGCATTGATTAAAGAATTTTTAGTTGCAACAAGATTACATCAAGTATCATCATTGAGTTCATCTCTTTTTTGTTAGTGTTGAAAGTATTTGCTAAAGATATTATTGCTGAGAGGTGCCTTGTTGTATGCTTTGCAGATGACAGTTATAATAAGTGAGATATCTATTGATATAAGTGAGAAGAACAATGAAAAATGTATTTAGAAAGTAGCAGTCTTAGAAATGATAAAAGAAAGATAGGATTTATAATATGACATTTTACTGTTTGTGATATTAACAGTTATTAATGGGTATTATTAGAAGATAAAGTGATACTTAGTTGTGATATGTTTATTTATTTTTGTTTTATTATTTAGAAGAATGGGGATATAAATGAGGATACATCTTCTAGAGTTATAGCTGCTTGGTTAAAATGAATCGCTGTGGGACTAGAATGCAATAAGAAGATATTATGTAGATTTGATGGTTAATTTTATTAAATTGAAAGCATGTTGGCGATTTTGTTTGTATTTAACTATTAGGCAACAAAAAAACATTGATAACTGTCGGTCAACTTTAAGTAGTTTGAACATATAATGAACGGGAGGAAATCCATCATAATAGACTAGTTGATAAAATTATTGTCAAAATTAGGAAGAAGGGATTAACATAAGGGAACATGTATGGAAACTGTTCAAATTTATTTGTGATGAATGCATCACCTCTAGTAGCAGTAAAAAATAATGAGTTTTACATGATGATTCATAAATTAGACGCCAGATAGTTGGGACTAGGTTAATGGTGATTGTGATATTACACTGCAATTTCTCTATAAATTAGCAAATTTCCATTATTTTTTTTCTTAAATATAACTTTTAACTTGATAAAATGATGTAGTGTATCTATGTGCTGAGAATCCAGTAAGTTCAACTTTGTGGCAATTGGATGTTTTGTTGCTATCTCGTAGATTTTAGCAATGCGTTCTTTCATGTGCTTTGTATTGTAATACATGATATATTATTTCCTTTCATGTTAGGTTTGGGGATGCACGCTTCGCCTTTTAGATGGATGTTTACCATTTTTAGAACTTTTAAAATAATTGAAACCATTGTCCAACATGATCTCAAGTACTTTTAAAATAATTCAATCACCAATCAGATGAATAAGAGAAGTTTCTTAATCTACATTCTTGATTTCATGAGAAATTCGTTATGGTTTTTTTGTTTGAAGTATTTTAAATGGATTAAAATTAATAAAGGATAATTACATTTAGACGACCTGAAACATTGATATTTTCAAATTAACCACTCGGGTGATTTTTTTGAACTATTGAACTTATACTTGTTATATTTGTCACGATCAAACTATTGAGAATTTGATAAAAATGAAAAACATGGGTTGGGGTTTTAGTATGAATTTTCATATTTGAGTGAGAATTTGAAAAATGAATGAAAGAGGAAGTTTCAGGTTGTTATATGTAATTGTCCCACTTAATAAAATTGGTTATTGATGTCACATTTGAAGTTGATTTGATAGTATTGATTTGTAAAATACATGGTATTTAAACTTTTAAAGTGGCTTCAAAATGGCTTTTCATCATCTTTATTTCTTTTGCATGCTTGATGAACGGTTTAACTGCTTACAAAAAGAGGAAACTTTGTTTTTTATAAGTAACTCATGTTTTTGATGCGCTGTTCTACTGTTTTGTCCCATTAAAAGATAGTATGCTTTCTTCTGGTTATTTTACAACTTACTTCTTTTTAAACTCAACATATTGTATTTTCCTTGATGCCGCTTTTATTAGTTACGAAGTTCAACTTTATTATGGAGCAATGTTCTCTTTATATATTATTAGCCTCAATTAAACGTTTTTGTTAGATGTTAGCATGATTAAAAAAAAATAAGAATCCACGCTTTGTTGATATATATATAACCGGCTGATTTTTTCCATTGAAAACTTTTCTAGTCTTAGTACCTTATACCGCAATTAACATAAATGTGTAAATATCTCATCAACAAATGCTGTGTAATTATTCAAATGCTGTCTTTTACTCAGTCTATGCTATTGCTTGCATGCTATTATGAATTTTTTTTTGTGGCATATGCATACACACCCCCCAATTCCCGTGCATTTTCATAGATGTCGCCTTACCTATGCATGAAAAAGATGAATTTTGCTTTTTAAAAGTTATAATGGTGATATTTTTTATGTGATATGAAATTTTGGGTGATAGAAATGTAGAAAGTGAAGTTTAGATGTTAGATATGTAAATATATAGAAATTCTTTGGATGGTTTAAACTTCAAATATTTGAAGTTGATAAATAATTTTCATGCAGTATGATGAAACCAAAGCCCAAGAAACGTTAGAGCGTAAAATAGCAAGGGCTCCTCCTGAACAGGGAACGGTCAGGATGCTTTCACGTGAGGAGTGGGATGAAATCCAGGAAATCAGACCAAGGACCCCGTTTGAGTCTGAGCTCGCTCGCCCTAATGCACGCATTAGAACCGGAGAGCCAATTCGCTTGGTTAGTTGCCCCCACCATATTGAAATAAAATTTCAATCAGCTTCATTGCAAATTTAGTTCATTAAATATTGTCTTTTTTTTTTCTTTTTTTCTTTTTTTTTTTTAATCGGGCAGGGTGAACACTTGAATCCGACATTTTTGAAATTCTTCATTTTGTTTCCATTCAATGTGCTATGCATTTGATCAGCAAATACTTTTTAGTTGTTTCTCGAGTTGATAGTTGATGTAAATTATGTAAATAGAAAAGGGGCATTTACATGCATACCACCCAATTCCTATGTATTTACATATCTAACGCTTAAGTTTTACTTTTCACATTTATGCCACCTATTCTCTCATATCACATCAAAAGTATCACCATTTTAAATTTCAAACTGTGAAATGCACTTTTTCATCCTTGGGTAAGGTGGCATATATGTAAAAATTGAAGTTTAGGTGTTCTATATGTAAATACATAGGATTTGAGTGGTATGCATGTAAATCTTTTACACACATACCACTGAACTCCTATCTATTTATATATCTAACACCTAAATATTGTTTTTTACATCTCTATCACCCAATCTCTCATATCACAAAAGAGAAATCTCTATTTGAACTTTAAAAATTTTAGAGCAACTAGAACATAAGCACAGTATGCTGTTGTGCAAAGTATCTGGAGTGCTAATTGATATTCGTTCTGTGCAGGAGGATTTGAAGGACTGGACCAGCGATGTATTCGCTCATGCTCTTACCAGAGCTGAAGGAATTGTAAAGCGGAGTTAATATAACAAATATCCATATTTGTCTCTTAAGGTTCTGGAAGTTTAGTTGCTTTAGAAAGTGAAGGATTTTATTTTCAGTCATTTTGGGCATGAAATTAAAAATTCGAATTTCAAGCGATTTGTTAGTTTGAACTTTGTATGTAATTTTATTGTTTTTTAATAAAGTATGATTTCTAAGTTGATAAATGTATTTGCTGATGATCTTACCAGAGCTGAAGTACACCAGATGGGGCAGGTTTTAAGCCTTGTTAACTTTTGATGTATGGTTGAAATTGCAGGCATGAGTTCCTTTCTGATTACTGCGGAATGTTGTACATGACTATTCTTCCATATGGCTCAGGAAGTTAGTTAACATGCAGGAGTTGATATACGGACCACAACGCGATACACTGGCAGAAAATAATAATAATAATAATCTTGCTGGCGTATCGTGTCTGTCGTCCGTACGTAGTTCGCGTATGAACAACGTGCGCAAACTTTTCTCGGAGCTAATGGCTTGATTGTTGGTTATTTCCTCACGAAAAACGTCATATTTATTACATAAATTATTTATATAATAATATATTATATTTATTTGTAATATATTTTAAATCATAACACCTCATGTGGCAATGTGGTTAGTGTCTTCTTCTGTAGATTTTTGAAAATGGTAAAAAAAAAAAAAAAAAAAAAAAGTTAGTTAACGTGCAATGATTAGTGTTTTTCTTACAGGAAATGATCTAAAGTCTGTGTATACATAAATATATGTATAATTCATTAAAGATAAAATTTATTTTTCAAAATATTTTATAAGGCAACATGTTTTTTAGTTTATTTTAAATTATACTTAAGTAAATATATTTATTTTTATAATGGTTTAGAGTAAAATAATTGTAGTGGGATGTTTGTTATATTTTTAATAAATATAATATATTAGTTTAAAAATTTAATGAATAAGACTATAATTTGGCCTATATAATTTATTGATAATGATGGTTAAAATTTATATATGTTTTTAGTGGCGGCACAGGATAATTTTTTTTCTTATTTGGTGTGGGGCTGACATTGACAAATTTAACTGAAGCATTTAGATGAGGACCATATTCAATAGTAGCACGATTTAATTGTTTTTAAAAATAAAATTAATGTGCCAATTTTATTTCATTTGATTTTCATTAAGGCACTAAATTAATTGTATATTCTTGCGTATTTATGTTTCAATTTTTGAGACTGATCCAAAAAAAATAAAAAATAAAAAATAAAAAATTTGGTTAACGTGCAATGATTAGTGTTTTTCTTACAGGAAATGGTTGTATACATAAATATATGTATAATTCATTAAAGATAAAATTTATTTTTCAAAATATTTTATAAGGCAACATGTTTTTTAGTTTATTTTAAATTATACTTAAGTAAATATATTTATTTTTATAATGGTTTAGAGTAAAATAATTGTAGTGGGATGTTTGTTATATTTTTAATAAATATAATATATTAGTTTAAAAATTTAATGAATAAGACTATAATTTGGCCTATATAATTTATTGATAATGATGGTTAAAATTTATATATGTTTTTAGTGGCGGCACAGGATAATTTTTTTTCTTATTTGGTGTGGGGCTGACATTGACAAATTTAACTGAAGCATTTAGATGAGGACCATATTCAATAGTAGCACGATTTAATTGTTTTTAAAAATAAAATTAATGTGCCAATTTTATTTCATTTGATTTTCATTAAGGCACTAAATTAATTGTATATTCTTGCGTATTTATGTTTCAATTTAAAAAAAATTATAACATTAATCTAAATAATTTAAAATTTAATTATTTTTTATAGTATTAACTAAAAACTATTTAAAACCTAAGTAACAAAATGAAATAATAAAAAAATTTACATGCATAGCACTCAACTCCCATGTATTTACATATCTACCAGCTAAACTTTAATTTTACATAAAATGTGTATTTCAATATTTCACTTTTCTTTTTCTTTTTTTTTTTTTTGAAGTTAAAATGATGACACTTTTGATAATATATACCACTTGAACTTGAAGGAAAATTTTATAACATAGTAGTGATACTTGCAATGTTTTATGGTGGAGAATGTTAGCCTTTGAAAGTGAGCATAAAATAAAGTTAAGTGTTGCTGAGATGAGAATGCTTAGGTGGATGAATGGCTTGACACAGAGACAAAATGCGAAACGAATTTATCTGTGAAAGGGTTGGTGTAGCTTAATTGCAGTTGGTTTGGTCACAATAAACGTGAGCTGCCAGAAGAACCAGATTAAGGGTCTGTTTGGGGCAGCTGCAGCTTATCCAGCTCCTGCTGATAAACAACTTATCCAGATAATCTGCTGATGGGCAGCTGATCCAGATAATCTATCTGGCTGTTTGGTTAGTGTGTTTTGAGAACAACTGATTCTGGAGAAATGACCAATCTGCCTCTGTTCTGGATAAACTATTGAGCTGTTTGGTTCGTGCGTTTTGTAAACAACTTATTTGCAAATTTTTTATTTGAATTAATAATATGTGTAGTAGAATAAGTTATTTTATCAACAAAATTAAAGATCAAATTTTAAGACACGACAATACAAATAAGTATAGCTACATTTATATAACTCAAATATATCTGAACACAAATAAGTAGGAATTGAAGCACTCGAACCAGATGCGATGTTTTGAAATTTTGATATCGACGAAATTTGAACAGCGGTGTCCAGTTCGGATCTCATAGAAACATACTCACTGTCGGCCCACCTGAAGAATTTGCAGTCCTTCTGTCGTTACAAAGGTCGAGATGTGTCTTTCAAGTGATGTGCCAATTGATGTATTGTAAGATGATTAATATTATTGTTTGAAAAAATCAATCTGTTCTCTGATTTTTTCTTTTAAATTATAGTGACTTCTACCAAAAAATAATTTCTTAATTTTAAATTGATTGACTTGTAAAACCAATTGGAACAACATAGCTTGCAGTGACCAAGCACCTTTCTTGCAGAAATAACATAGTTCAATAAATCTTAACCGCCACAGTTCCAAAAAATAACATAGTTCAATAAATTACACCACAAATGAAAATAATAATAATTTTATGAAAATTCAAAAGTATCAATACCATCATAGTTCCAAGAGTATAATAAATCTTAAGCATTACTAATTCAATTTTCGTCAATTCTTTCAAAGCAAAGGTGTGGCTAAAACTGACATTTTAGATAAATTTGAATTTGTAACTTCAATGCATTAATTATTGTATCAAACATTAAAGAAAGTTGTGTAGTACAAAGTGATTAGAATGAGTTCCAATTTAAGTATGTAAAAAAGGAATTCTTGGTAAGAAAAATGATGGGGTAATTGAACAGTCTCCTAAATATTAAAACATAATAGAACGAGGTCGAAACTAAAATTGAGACAGAATTGAGACAGACTTGTGTTTTTCATATGTTATGCTCATAGCATTACCCCTATGCATAAGAAATCAAGTGTCTGCAACTAAAATACCCAATTTTTTTTCACAAATGATACGTACATCAAACATAAATAACAACAAAAATCACCAAATCACGGAGCTGATAAATTCAAGGAATATGGTCGACAAATTATAAATAACCAATTTTTATCCCCAAAAAATGAGAGAGAGAGCTCCCTGATTGTGGTCAGATATATTTTAGAACCTATAAATGAAATGGTCTTTAGATTTGTTCACCAATTAAAGTATTGCTCAAATGAAACCACAAAACAAGCATTGATGGAAAACATACAACAAATTTCTAATCAAAAGCAAACTAATCGAATAGAAATGCAAACCGTATACCTTTTTCTTATGATTTACGCAAAGTTAAAATGTACAGCAAAAAAAAGAACAACAAAATGACAATCAAATTTCAGTAATGAAAAGAAAAGAGGGCAGACAAAAGAGACGTAGAGATTGCAGGCAAAGTGAACATCAACATGTAAGAAAGGAAAATGATCATCTTGGTCGTCCTTTAGGATTCTCTTCGCCAATTTGTAATCTTGAACTCCGTGTGATGGCGAGAGGCGAGGGCGAGAGGTGTCACGGGAGGAAAAAACTTAAGAACGGTACTTCAATACGCGTGCCGCAGGGACTATCCCGCGGTCGCGTCTATTAAAGAAATGAAAACTGAGTTTTTCATTAATCTATCCAAACGCAATAAACAAGCGGACTGACGGCGTTTTCAAAACGCCACCCGCAGTTATAAGCTGCCCCAAACGGGCCCTAAGAGAGTAGATGTTTTAGATTCAACTTATGTTAAGAAAGATAAGGGTAGACCTAAAAACTTAGCATATTGTATAAAAAAATTCTTAATTTATTATAATTAAATAAAAATATGGCAATCAATAGAACTCAATGGAGAAATATTTCCCCCGGGTCTTATATATAGTGCATTATATATATATATGCGTAAGAGCTAATGTTGTATCAAATTCACTCAATGGAGAAATATTTCCCCCGGGTCTTATATATAGTGCATTATATATATATGCGTGAGCTAATGATGTATCAAATTCGAATTGTTATCCATGGGATTATTTAATCAATCGGCTGATTGAATTTCATTCTTATCCATGGGATCTAATGTCCACATGAAGCCCAGCTGCCGAGCATCAATTTGCCTAGCAGGTTAAATTTAGTTTGGTAATATAAGAGATTAGCAATCAGCAAGCGGACTAGTTTGTTTCAGAAAATTGCTTCAAAATTTCCAATATTAATCAAGGAAATATTTAAAAAAGTGCCACCCAATTCCTATGTATTTACATATCTAACATCTAGACTTCAAATTTTACATGCAATGCCATCTTAACTTTACATGAAAAAGTACATTTCACTTTTAAAATTTTAAAATGCATCTAGACTGAAATATTAGACGTGATATAAAAGCTTTGAGGGATAAAAGTGTAAAAGTGAACTTTAGATGTTAGGCAATTGGGCGGTATGTATGTAAATGCCTCAAAATTAAAATATAAAGATTTTTTTAAAAAACATGAATGTCGCACTTGACTTTATTCGAAAGAAGAAAAAGAATTTACATTCCAACAATAAAATAAAAACTACAACATACGAACAAACAACCAAAAAAATATACAAGTGACATGCAAACAGCCAAAACACAAACTCTAAGAGAAACTTCAAATAAAGAAACAACTGGAACCCAAGAAATAAGAATCAGATACAACAATTATATTTAATAACAACTGATCTAACACATCACTAGGAAGAAGGAGAACAATCACTTGGAAGCATCATAAATCTACACCTCCAGCCAGTCATGAAGGATGATGAATCTGCACCTCCGATCAGTCACCAAAGTTGGTAAAGTTCGCACCTTCAATTGAAGCCATAGAAAGGATCTCTCCAGAAAAGACAAGATCATAGCAATTTGCAAAATAACAATCAAAAAAAAAAAAAAAAAAAAAAAAAAATTCCTCTGGGAAAAAGAAAGTAAAAAAAAAAAAAAAAAAACCTCTGGGAAAAAGAAATGTTATACAGCTAGTTCACAAGATACTAAAAAGACATATCCAAATAAGAATAAGGAAAAGACCCCCAAAAAATAGAGCATCACCAAAAAATAGAAAACAAACATCAACAATAATAAGAGCTTAGAACTTACCTGTAAATAAATATTAAAATTTCATCCAGGTAATATGACTATTAAAATCAAAAGATTGCTAATATTCAAAAATGCGATTTAATTTTATAATAATTGGAAATCCTCAAGGTTAATTCCAATCTCAGCGCAAATAAAAAGATAAAGAATAAAAGTTCAAACTATAAAAAAAAATAAACAAAACAGTAAAATATGAAGATTAGAAACAGTAGTAAAACACTTGAGCCAAAACAGGACCAGAAAGGAGAACAACCACTCAAAATTAGCAACGATGCAACCAAATATTAAAGAAACTAAAATCTGCAAAAAAAAGAGAAAAATAAGCTACATGAGTTGGCGCTCATGTTGCTTTTTTGTAAGATGATCAGAGCTGAGAAAGATTGAATATGGTGACAATTTGGTTTAAAAAGATAAAGAATAAAAGTTCAAACTATAAGAAATAATAAACAAAACAGTAAAATATGAAGATTAGAAACAGTAGTAAAACACTTGAGCCAAAACAGGACCAGAAAGGAGAACAACCATTCAATATTAGCAAGGATGCAACCAAATATTAAAGAAACTAAAATCTACACATTCAAATGACGACATAATAGAATCTCTCCAAACTAGTCAAGACCATAGAAAACAACAAGATAAATCACAAAACAAAACCACAAAAAAGAACAACACTAGGAAATATAAAGGATAAAATACATGCATGGTCACACTAGCAAGCTTACGAGCATAAATCTAGACTTGTGAAAATGAATTTTCTATTTTTTATCACCTTTTATTGTCAATATGCCTGTGTTCATATAAATTACCGCTTTCTCAAGGTTTTCACACTAGTTTTGTTGTAATGTTTGATTTCAACATCAAAACTTAACTTGACATAAGAAAAATTATTCATAAGAGCTTTTTTAAAAAAAAGGAAATTAGAAAACTTTAAAGAATCAAACAAGGAGATAATAAGTAAGCTCCAAAAGAATAAGTGAACTCCAAAATGAAGTAGTAGAAGAATTTCCTAAATCAAGTTAAAGCATCCATGAGCCTATTTAAAGGTTCAATCGAAGATATGAAAGCAATCTTAAGCCAAATTGTCACCATATCCAATCTTTTTCAGCTCTAATCATCTTACAAAAAAGCAACATGAGCGCCAACTCATGTAGCTTATTTTTCTCTTTTTTTGCGCTCAAAAGGTTGTCACATTGGTTAGAAAAGAATTTAGAATCATGCAAACCACGTTCAAGCCCTCGCACAGCTCAAGGAAAAGTTAGCAGGATAGGCCAAATGTGCCGAGCTTCTAATCTAAATAAAGCATTTACATCCATATTCTGCTAAAATTTCAATAACAAAAGCTTTAAAATGTCCCAATAATTCCAATTAATTTATTTTTTCATCACAATACTCGTGTCAATTTTTCATGAAAAGAACTGTTCACTAATAATTTTAATTTATTTATATCCTTGCCTTAAAATCCTTGATATACTATTAGGTCAATAGTATAATCTTTTCTATCTCATGTATAAAAGAGGAAAGAGAGGGGACCTTCTTATTCCCTCTTCAACTCACTTTTCTAAGGGCTCTAGATCTTTTTCCTTAAGGCTCTTTCTCTCTCTCTCTCTCTCTCTCTCTCTAAAATTTTGTGAGTTGCAGAAACCTCCCAAAAGCCATTTTTATTCGGCTGATCTGAGATAAAAAATTAATATTTTTCCTAAGGTTCCTTCCAAGAATCACTTTCATCTCACTCTCTCCTTGTAGTATTCTTCCTATAATACTGGATCCTTCACCAAGTTGTATACACTCATGCACACCCTACGCCCTAAAAGGATTCGAGAAATATAATTAAATATAAAAATAAAAATGTAGGCAATGTGCATGAAAGAGAGTGATCAAGTGATTAATCAAAATATGAACAATCCTACTAGTGACCTCATACTTAATAACTACAGTGTATAAATGACTGAATAAGATGTAACTAAGATGCTGTTTGCATAGTGTTTTGATTGCTTCTACTTAACTAGTTAATTCACTTTAATCCTTATATGAATGCTTAAAAAATTTTATAATTAATTACTACAATTATAAGCCAAAATATATGTGACAAGTAACACAAGATGTCACATATTATAAAGCGAGTGGTCTATAATTAAGCAGTACGAATGTAAAAGCCCCAAATTTTATAAATCTATGTATTTGATTTATAGCACGCTAGATCCGACCAACAAGTCCCCACATGTACTCCATCACTCCTATCATCATTTCAAACAAAAATTTACAAACGCAACATCCAATTCTTATGCATTTACGTATCTCATGCCTTACCCATACACGAAATTATGGATTTCACTGTTACACACTGTTGAAAAGTGTGACTTGAGTGCTTAGTTTGTAAAACTGGAATGATTATTTTGTGTGCGCTGTTCAATAAGAATTATGGCCCACTAACATATATTTTTGGTGTGTTGAAAAGTGTGACTTGAGTGCTTAGTTTGTAAACTGGAACGATTATTTTGTGTGCGCTGTTCAATAAGAATTATAGCCCACTAACATATATTTTTGGTAGAGCGATTATTTTGATTGGTTCACCACATGCATTTCTGTGTGGGTTGAACGTACGCAATAATTTTTAAGGGTATTAATGGGAGATACGTGATAAATGCTTCAGAATCCGGTGTTGTGTATGTAAATACTCCCATTTTTAAATATATTAACTAGTTTATTTCTTTTTTTTTAATAGTTTATATATAAATGAAATAAATTTAAGGAAAAATTATATACATAGCACCTAAATCTTATGGATTTCATATCTCACACCTAAATTTTTATTTTAAAAAAATGCTGATAATGATTACTATTTTTATATGATTGTGAAAGTTTAGGCGTGAGATGGATAAACATGAAAGTATTTGATGTTACGTGTAAAAGCCCCCTGAATTTAAACGTCACAGAGATGAACTTCTTTTGTTTGAAAGATTCGAAACGATCCGCGGTAGGCGCTGCCATTCCGGCGTTTGGCTGCTTAGGGTCGCGAAACCGTCGTCCTCGATTAAGCGGCGGCGGTTTTGCCTCTTGGGAGTGAAATCAGACCCAGTCTTCCATCTAATCCAGTAAGCTGTAGCTCTTTTTGGATAACCTCTACTCTCAATTCATCACTCCGTGTAATAAATTTGTGGAAGTAACTGCGAGAGAGAGTTATTTCAAGCGTTCCTTCTTCTATACGGTTTCTTTGGAGGAAAATGGAGTGCTTGTTGATCGGCAATCCGTCTAGGATCAGGCTTGTGCCGCGGGCCTTGCCGACCAAAGGATACAGGAAAAGCTTGCGTTCTGAAGTTTTAAAATTGGGAATTTCGAAGGGAGGTAGAAAGGGAATCTTTCCCCTCTGCTGCTTCAGCTTTTTTGATGAAGATGTACGTCGTGTTCTTCTATTGATTATCCTGTGCCTAATGTTGGATAAAAGTTTTTTTTTTTTTTAATGCTGTTCGATTTTTAATTTGTTTTTGTAAGGTAGAATTGTTCTTAACAAATTCACATTTAAATTATTCATAATTTATAAAAAAGCAAAAGTTGTCGAATTTATCCGAGTGATTGTAAAATAATTGATCTTCTTATGCTTCACTAATCTGAAGCTGCTGTTTTTACAGTATTCCCCCTATAAAGCGGCAATGAATTTACTTAACAAAGATTTCATTACAAATTATGCTGAAGTCAGTGAGTGGGAAAGTGGGAAGTCTCAGGAAACGATACTAAAAAATCAAGGCATAATGATTAGAAGACGACCTCCTTATGGACCTCCATCTCACACAGTAGCACCTCGCAATATTTTGGAGAAAATTATTTGGGACAAGGAAGTTGAAGTTGACCAGGTATTCTCAGGTCTACACAAGAGCAATTTCATAAAATTTCCTTTTTATTAAGGATTTTGCTTCCGTTTTGCTTTTGTTTTCAGTTAAAACAGAGAATGCCGTTAGACATGATCACCGAAGAGCTTAAGAATGCTCCTCCTGTCAGAGATTTTATACTGGCTTTGAAATTTGCTCATCAACAAACTTTTAAGCCTGCTTTGATTGCCGAGGTGAAAAAGGCTTCTCCAAGCAGTGGAGTGCTTCGGGAGGACTTTGATCCTGTATGATATTTTTATATTTCCTTCTGTCATTTGGTTCATTTTTCTGAACTGGAAGCTTCTTAATAGTCAAAAAAATATTTATTCCCTGGTTGTTTGGGATCACTTTCATATGTTGTTGATATTCTTACTGAGTTTATTTTTCTACTCAATTTGGTTGATAAATGGCCTTTGGGGGCGTGGGGCGCTTCATTTCCACTCGAAGTAGTTTAGAATCCACCTGACTAATCTCAATATTACAAATGGATTTCCAAATTCATTAAGAACATGATTGCCTACAACTACTCAAAACCAAAGTAACAAGTTATCAGCAACACAAACAATGATCTCAAAAGAGGGGAGGGGGGAGTTCAGAATCCATCCGACTAATCTCAATATTAAAAAAGGATTTCCAAATTCATTAAGATCATGATTGCCTACAACTACTCAAAACCAAAGTAACAAGTTATCAGCAACACAAATAATGATCTCAAAGCAATTTGGCTGCATGGTTGGCTGTTCATCGGTTTCTAAAAGACTACGAGATAGGCTGGTCAAATAATTTGGATGATGTTCAAAACAAACTTAAAGATCTCATAGTGTGGGAATTTAAAGTTAGCATGAATCTGGTTGGCCCACAAAAATGTATCAGAAGACTTTTCAACCAATATCTCGAGTGTGCCAATGATCACTTAACCTGAATTATCTTTGGTTAAAACATTTAGGGCTTATTTGGGTTTACTTTTGTTTTTTTTATTTTTTAGTTTTTGTTTTGCTTTTATTTTAAAAACATGTTTATTTAATATATTTTTTGTTTTAAAAACAAACTAGCTTGTTTTTAAAAATACTCAAAATATTTAAAAGTTGTTATGAATGTTTTTAAAAACAACTAAACTTGATCATACCAAAATGTTTTGTTCTAAATTAAAATATAAACAAAATAAAATAAAAGTAAAAGGCAAAAAACGAAAATCAAAAGTGATCCCAAATGGCCTCATAGAATTTACAAAAATTTTAAACTATTCTTTACAACATTGTTGTTTTCTATATAAATATTGTGTGAGATTTATTTCAAAAATTCATTTAAGGTTTGATTAATATTGGATAAGTGATTAAAGAAAACCTATATTAAAATTATTTTGCATCGCTATTGAGGGACTCTATGTTCATGACTTACTAGGGCCATAAGGTTCCTTTCATGGCAGGCTCCAGGAAAGCTTGATATAGGCAGCCTTTTTCTTATATGAGAGAGGTTGTTTCTTGATATATTTCATTTTACAATGGTGCAGTCTAATGACTGCACCGTGGTTAGTTCCCTAATTTGCTATGTTCAATAGGCATATCATAATAGGCCTCCAGGCTATGTTCAATAGGCATATCATAATAGGCCTCCAGGTGGAAGTTATGTGGAATAATCATTGCTTTGAGTGTAATTTTAACATTCATAATTGATATTTGTGGGCTAAATTTTATTTTGGTAAGTAGTTTTAATTATTTGATTCATTTTTAGACTAGATAGGAATTCAACAAGAAAGGCTCAAGAGTATGGTCATGAGACCTGAATTTTTTTGGGAAAATAAAATTACCATGTTGAATTTTAAGTTAAGAAGAGTGTAACACTGTTGGTTAGAGAAAAAGATTTGATAAATATTTTAAATTTATTATGTATAGAATGGGCATCATTATGCCTCATCATAAAGCATATTAGTATACAATAAGTATGTTGAATGTGTAAGTTGTAGAGTTGTAGTGTTTTTGATTGTTTTCAAAATTGTGAACTTAAATACTCCGTGGAAGGATGGATAGAATGATAGACGAGGCAAACTATAAGTAGGGTTGTGATCTTTAGGTGACAAACAGGTAGATGAATGAATGGAGCGTGGCCTTGATATGATTTTCTTTACTATATGGTTTTTACATTCTACCACTACATTTCGAAGGAAGAATTTATGTGCTATCTCCTTGATCGGATACAGTATTTATTTTGTATCATGGTTTCTTTCCATGTAATTATTATAAAGACTTACATCTTATCTCCTAATCAATCCAAGTTTTTCATAAATTTTTTAACTATCCGGGACTAAATTTCCTCAATTGTTTGTTGCCAAACTTGTTTTTCACATCTTCTCATCGTATTAATTGAATTCTTTTCCTCCCACTTCTTCTTTGTTAACATTATCTTGTTCCCACTTTTACTGGTATGTTTTTAAAAAACTATCTTGACTCTTAACTATTTTTAATCCGGTTTCGGGTTTTCCTATGAAAGCTGGGTTTCAACTAGTGTTGAATTCTTTCTTTTATCAATAGTACTCTAAAAATACCCATATTAAATTTGTTTTGTTATTTTCCTTATATTTTGGAATAAAAAAGTATCATACAAATTCTTGTTACTTCTATGTTTTTCAAAATATTAGTTAAGAATGTAGTAACTGAATCAATGCTTCATATAAGAATCTGGAACGTAAGCCAAATACAACTTAAAATCCTAGATGACTACATCTATGACTTCCTATTCTTTTTAGTTTTTTTTTCCATAATGGCATATTACCCTCTAGAATATCCGCCATTCTTACTTTAGTTTTAACTGCTTTTAATGATTTCAATGTAGAGGCTGGTATTTTAAAATAGGGGTATGTACATACCTACGACCCAATTCCTATGTATTTACATATTTAACACCTAAAATATACATTTTACATTTATAGCACCCAAATCTTTCACACCACACCAAAAATACCACTATTTTGACTTTTAAAAGGTGAAATACACCTTGTCATGCGTAGGGAAGGTGGCATAAATGTAAGAATTGATGTTTAGGTGTTAAATATGTAAATACATAAGAATTCAGTGGTATGCATGTAGGCAAATCATCCTTTAAAACAATATAATCCATTCTCTATTTATTTTTCCGTCCATCATGCAAAACTAAAATGAACTAAATCATTAGATTTGACAGGTCCAAATAGCTCTTGCTTATGAGAAGTATGGAGCAGCATGTCTGAGTGTTTTGGCTGATGAAAAGTATTTCCAGGTGAGTATATTGCGGTGGAAACATAATTAATGTTGTTTTAGAAGTTTTCCAGGGAAAGAACCATAAGATATTCTGATCTCTTCTAACATATTTCCGTTCTAGGGAAGCTATGATAATTTGGAGGCCATTAGGAGAGCTGGTGTTGAGGTTTTGTAGCTTCACA
Organism: Phalaenopsis equestris; assembly: GCF_001263595.1. Lineage (NCBI taxonomy): Eukaryota > Viridiplantae > Streptophyta > Magnoliopsida > Asparagales > Orchidaceae > Phalaenopsis > Phalaenopsis equestris. The sequence continues at coordinate 62,116 of NW_018165011.1, read as the reverse complement.
TATATTTCAAATATGATTTTTCTTTTTTACTTTATTATGAGATTTATTTATCGTCAGTGTACAATCTGCTTAATTAGAGAGTGCTTGCAGTGCCCGCTTCTCTGCAAGGAGTTTATTGTTGCTCCCTGGCAAGTTTGTTATGCTCGTTTGAAAGGGGCAGATGCAATCCTTTTAATTGCTGCTGTATTGGCTAACATTGAAATCAAGTATGTTTCTATGATGTGTGATAAACTCGGCATGGCTGCTCTGGTTGAGGTTCGTGATCTTGATCATTACGTATTACATTTTCACTGCTGCTTTTTTGATAAAGCTCCAATTATTTTTTTGATATTGCATGCATGCTTTATTAAAGGCATTATGCTCTCTCATGGAGTACCTAATATTTGAGGCACTAGGCGTCACCTTGGGCACTTTAGCTTAGTGAAGTGATGTGATAAATGAATTTATGTATTTTAATTATGAGTAATATTTTTGAAGAGTACAATATGATAATCCTAATTATAAAATATTAAAATGCCAATATGTTTGCTTAGATCAAGAGTCGTCTTTTCCAAAAAAAAGGTCGTTCAATTATATCTTGAAAGCAGGAAGTAATGCTAGCGGGATGTATAGAGGCTTATCTAATAGTGTCCTAGTATGTGCTACATTTCTATATTGTTAACTCTAGTCTTTAAATGGTTGAGGGCACAACGATGTAATATTTTTGGTTAAGTTGTAATATAGTTGTTTATATAATTATTTAGTGCTCTTATATTTTCTTTTAGGTGCATAATGAAAGAGAAATAGACCGTGTTTTGGGCATTGAAGGAATAAAACTTATTGGCATCAATAACCGTGACCTTGGTAAGTTAATTTGCATTGCAGTTTAGTATTTATATTGTCTAGCCTTCTGTTTTTTTTTTCCTCCCATGATCAATTTACAGTTTTTTCTCACGAGTAAGCTTTCTCTGATATTATCTTTTTCTGAAACGCTAGAACTAGACATATTCTTTTTACTCTTTTTTATGGCTCATGTCATGGAACTGTTGGAGATCTCATTCTTTTACCTCCTTTAGTATTTTCTACTTTGTGGTAGCTTTGCCGAAAAGTGGTTACCAGTTTGTAGTTTCGCAAATTGATTCTGCTCACTTTGCAATAACTATAAATGCTTGTATGCTAATTCCTTCACTTTCTCCTTAAATGAGATTCAGATGTTTTGTTGTTCAACCCTGATATCATCTTTTTTTTTTTTTGTTAAATTTTTTTCCCTCTTTTTTCTTTTTCCTGCTTGTTATTCTTCTTCATGTTTCATAGTTCATTGTCCCGCCATCTGATGTAATTTTGTACTATATGCTTATCCAAGTTTCTTTAAGGAGGGTACCATCTTTTGAGACAGCTCTTGGTTTGAGTTGACTCCATGCTGAAATGCATAGCTTAAACTACTGCTCTGCCAAGTTTTTTTTAATAAAAAAGAGATTCACCACATTAGCTATTTTTGTGGAGTGGTTTTCAGATAGGCGTAGTAGTTCAGGCGCAGGATGAAGCATTATGAAATTTAGTATGGACATTGTAAATTTACAATGAAATATCGAAAAAAAAGGAGATGATCAAAATATGGTAAGTATATTTGAAATAGAATAGTGGAATAAGGCCCAACATGGACTTCTGAAATGCTCTTGGGATCTAGATGTCACCTTCCACTCTTTTGTAGTTTTAGGAAGATAGAATAATAAGAGAATTAAAAGCATATTAATTAGTTATGGATTTCCCCTAGCTGAAGGTGAATTGACTAAGATTTATTTTAATTTTGGGGCATTGAGGTTTCCAACTGTGTTGATGACTTTAGATTTATATGGAGGGAATGATTGGAATGAATGACTTGCCCAACTAAGCTCTCATAATTTTGTCATTCTAGTAGATATAACGATAGATAGCCAATGTATGTTCATTCAGAGAGTCTGATTAACAGCCATGAATTGACTATTATCATGCATCCCATGTAGACCAGGATTACATCTTGCTAATGAGCGTCCTCTATTTCATGGTTTGATGATTTTCCTTAAAAGAAAAAATGCATTATGTTTCCAAGCTTTGCCGACTTCCATACAAAAGTGTGAGTTGATGATCACCAAGGATTCTATAGCTTGGTTTGACATATTCACTAAAATTGACTTTGGAGACTTGAAGCATGCTGAGTACATAGATGAGGTATTGACTCCAGCTTTGGGGGTTTGACATGAGCAATTCAACAATTTTGGGATGAATTTTGGATCCACCATGAAAGAGGAGTACATGAAGCTATATTGGCTGGATATGGTTTTCTTTTTGTGAGCACATTTTGTAGTTGTAGTTTTATATTAGAAATTTGACCGAACAGAATCTTTTAGGGTCCATTCCTTATTGTTGAGATTATTAATTGTGTGGTAAATGATTTTTTGTCGTAACTATCTTTTTCCTTTAAAGGGAACCCTGCCTAAATGTTAAATTCAGGTTCGATTGATTAACATTATGAGCCTAATAATGTTAGGAAGACGATTTACATTCAGAAGGATTGCAGAGATTAAACTAAAAAGAGGCAAGAGCATGCAATTTTGATAATAAAGAAGCCTAAAAGTGGCCTATACCTTTGTCGGCCGTTTTATCGTTCACTTCACTTTCGTAGTTTGGAAACGGTGATGATTTTGTGATTTTGAAAATAATTTAAATATAAATATAACTTTTTTTAAAGAAGTAACGTTTTTAATTTTTAAAATAAGTGAGACCAAACAGTCTCACATTTTAAATAGCTTAGATGATTTAACACAATACTACAAGCAATACACTTATCCCGAAGAATAAATATATTACTTTGTAATAGGGATTCAATCATCTAGACTAAACAATTTGTGACATCCGTTTGGTCTGCGAAATATTTTTATAAAAAGGCCAACAAGTTCCCCTATCTAACATAAAAATTAGATAGGGTTTATTTTATCTGGGTTCCTGGTTCCCTATAGAGGCAAGCCCCTATAGTTAATTACATCTTAAATGATCGAAATCACTTAAGAAAACTCTCGATTAAGATCAGGTGGTTTTGCTTTCAAGATTTCAAAGTTTAGGTTTTCACAATTGGACATGGGAAAATCAAATGGGAATGGCTCAAAATATGAACAATTATTTAAGGAATCTCAAAATAGGAACAATTATTTAAGGAATTCAAAGGGAAGAAAAGTAGGGGACATCACAGATCCAGGAGAAACCCCAGAGATGTCCCAACTATCTTATTATTCGGCTTTATGTTTTTGAAATGATGTTTATTTGATATTTCAATCCTGCAAATTATTTAAGCCTTAGGACTTATGTTTGCACAACGTCAGACTGTGCAAATAGCCTAAAAGACAGAAGGATTTACACCATACCGTACGGTAACCTCGGAATCCTAAAACGTTAGGACTTATAATTGTACAACAGAGTTGTACAAAAAGCCTAAAGAGTGATCCTATGGGTTGTTTAAACTAAAGAAAGTGTTAGGTGATGTGAATGTGTTTTGTTGCTGCAGATTCATCTTGAAGTTATCCCTTGCCGCGCTGCCCACGATGTTTGCTCCGAGCCTCTCGTAGTAGCACCTCCTGGTTAGTTTTAATTTTGAAAATACGCCTAATTACTAGATTATCCTAAACTAAGGCATAGTGTATCAGAGTAACTAAGCATGCAGTGTGAAAGAAAAGTAAGAGGGCACTGTATAGTAAAGAGAAAAAGACAATATAACATGCTTAAAGAAGAACAAAACATGCTAGGGAAGCAGTATAACAGGCTACACATGAAAGACAGTAGCAGGTAGAAACAAGACAAGTGTAACATGCTTCACAGGAAGAACAGTAGGAAAATATGCTATACAGGAAGAGCAATAGCAGGTAAAAGTAGGAAAATAAAATGCTGTAAAATGTAAAGCAAACCTGTACGCACCCGTGAGATCAGATGTTCCTTAAGTGTAGCAAGCCTAAATGCATCTCAAAAAGCAAAATCT
>NW_018165011.1:55628-57021 GCF_001263595.1 Phalaenopsis equestris | reverse complement strand
GTGAAGCGATGAAGTTAAAATAATAATGAGAAGTCGAGATATATACGAGAAAACCAAAGAAAAAAAAAAAGGAAACAACATGCCCAGGTAAGTAAAAGGGGGAAAACCCGATCGAGAAAGATCGGGCAGCATAACGACATAAAAATGGATTTTTTTACACCTGCAATTTACACAACTATAAAAGTACACGAGCATATGAATGACAACATCCAGTATTTCCATCAATCTCAAACATATATGTAACATAGATAAAGAGAAGAGTAAAGAAATTGTGTAAGATGGGAATATGAGCAATGTGAGCCAACTTCTACAAGTGTACAAGCGCAAATTTCATACTAAAGCAGGTATAAACATGGTGTAACTTCACAAGTGCAAAAAAAAAAAAAAAAAAAAAGTTTGTTTTGGCAAGTATAGATTGATAGACACCTCTTTTGTGTATGAGAAGAGGTGGAGAGTGTACAAAAATAAAGCTTAGGTGTTATGTATATGAATGACCATATAAATGCACAAGAAATAAACACATATGACGTTTTCCATGAGTGTTTCAAGTAGAGCCATTCCCAAATCCGAAAATTCCATATGATGAAGGCTTCCAAACAAAGCCACACATAAAGTATTAGCTTGCACGTAAGAAGGGCTCCAAAAAAAAATCCAAGTATGAGACATATAACTTGCACATGAGAAAAGCTTCAAAAAGCCATGTGTAAAGCCAACCCTTGGCCTACCAAAATACTTTAAAAGCTAAAAGGAAATCTCATATTTTCACATGTAAGGGAAGACTCCCAATGCCATGAATAAATCCCAATACTTTAGCACATGAAAGGTATTCCAAATGTCATGAACACACTTCACATTTTGACATAGAAAGAGGGCTTCTTAAGCTATACAGATCTTCTTTTTTTTTTTTTAGGAAGAAAAAGAAATCTCGAAAGCTGCATATTTCGCAAAGCTAACCATATCCATCACATGTGAGCATGAGAAAGAGATTAGAGAGCCATATAAATCCTAATGTTGATGTATAAGCAACATTTCAAAAATTAAGCACATGTATTGAAGCTTAAATGTAGAAAGAGAGCTTCAAATTCTAAATTATATATCATGTGAAAGAGAGTTATATGCCAAACTCTAGCATCCGAGGAGTGCTTCAAAATTGAATGAATATTCCAAAGTTTACCCTCAAATAGGCAAATCAAGTATGTCACTAGAGCTTTGCCATAAAAATGAAGAAATCAAACCAATCTAAGCCTCTTTTTTTTTTTTCTAACATAAAAATAAAGCAAACAGTACATGTGGAGTGATAACACCAACAAAACACAATTCATATGATTCAATCAAACGCTTCTATGACTTTAGCATGATGAAAATCCGGTCGTCTTAAATATTCCAAATAAAA
>NW_018165011.1:48222-55073 GCF_001263595.1 Phalaenopsis equestris | reverse complement strand
AGCGTTCGGAATGTCGAAATTACCTAGGGAGGACACCTATTTTGCTTGGGCGCCGCACATGGATAAATCGCATGAAATTTGATATATATATATATATACATATATATATATATATATACATATATATATACATATAATCACATGCGATTCATTCACGCGCAGTGTCGTAACAAAATGGGTGTCTTCCCTAGGCAAAATCGACATTCCAGACGCACCGGCGCTGTCTGTTTTGCCGTCAGAGGTCGTTTCGACGAATTCATCGATTTGCGTGTCAATTTTCTCGTGTCGAAAATATGACAATATGGGTGTCCTTTCCTACCAAAATTGGTATCCCGGACACGTTGGCGCAGTCCAATTTTTCGTCGGAGGTCATCCGGAGAAGTTCGCATTTTCACCCGTTCTTTGGGCTTAATTGAAGTCCGATTTCGTGCAATTTCGTGAACTTTATGTATTTGATGTGTGTATGTGACGAAAAGGTCGTGACGATGTTTTCCTAAGGCTTGAAGTCCTATTTGGAACATTTTCCTTGAATCTACGCAACATAGCCCATAACCGCTCGTTCATAAGACGATGGTCTTGTGCCAAAGATGTTAGACATCAAAGGAAAATAGGAATTGGCTAGAATTTCTAGAAGGGTGAGTCTCAATTCTAGTTTTCTAAGATGGTCCATAGGAATTTCTAGAGCTAGAACCTAGGCTCTAAGGAGGAGAAGAAAAGACCTCACAAAAATGAGGTCAACAACCTTCAATGTAGAGGCTTGAATATTATTGTCTTTACTGAATGGGTGTGCTAGACTGATCAACCAAGCTTGTTAGATGTTAGGGAGGTCACCTAGGTCGACTAAATATTCCAATAAAAAATTTATCACGTAAAGCTTAAATTAAATTTCATTCATCATCCACAACAGTTTGTCGGGGATGACAAATTAATGATTGTCTTTAGTTCACAAAGAGTAAATGTTACATTGATTATTTCATTGTATTAAAAGACAATCTAATGACAGTAATGACATGATATCCACAAACAATTTAATGACAGTAAGGACAGGGCATGAGTTCTCTATCCGTGTGGTTTGACAAACGAGTTCATAAAAAATTGTGATTTCGACCAGTCTTCTGAATGGATAGTTTGCCGCTAAATGATACCATTAAATTACGCTCATTGCTATAATCGCTACTTTCCCTAACAACTTCTTATCTTTTGATTTGAGTTATACATATACTTTTGGTTGTCACAAAACCTTCTGCAAGCTAAAATCGATTTAAATTTATCCCCTTAGGTAAATATTCACCCCAAGTTTATAATATTCTCTAGGACAACACAACCCATGATTTTGGACAGGGATCCTCAGCCAAGTTGGGTCGAATATCTCTTATAACTAAGTAGATTAGGAATTACGATAATCTAGGATGACAGAAACATAGGATATTGATTAGTTTCATTAACATTTCTCTCACCATGCTTGAAGCTCACAATGATAAATATTATAACCTAAAATATAAGTTTGTTGTTATTATACATTGAATATTCAATGTTTAATGACCAACCTTAATCGAAAGTGCTCTCTCATTATCGGTGGGAGTAATTAACCATAGTGGTTTGCGTTTATGGGAAATCTTGAACCCCATATCACAAAATCCTTGCTAAACAAGGATGAAATCTCTGTGTAGTGTATTATCTATTATTTAACCGGCTTTCTGAAAATTTATCCCAAAATAAATACAAAGCACTCAACGAGAGTCCAAGACGTGAATTTTTGAAGCCCACATTGGGAAAGTTTATGAAGTTATTGGATTGGTTGCAAGATAAACATCCATTTGATCAAGTGATATCCTTATGTTTTGTGGACTCGGTTTTTTTTTTTTTTAATATTACTTCATTGGATAAATAACTGAAACACAATATTTTACTATGTAGGTATCCATAAAAGTTTTATATACATATGACCATTATATTCATACTTTTGATTTTGTTGAATAGACCTACAAACCAGCTGTCTTTTTTTATGTCTGTATATATTTATTTATTCTATTATTAAGTTCAATTCAAACTTTAACCAGATTAAATGCAAATGAAATTGCTCAAAAATCTTATCTAGAATCCTGTGTTCTCATTATTATTGCCTGAGTTCTTTTGATTTATCCACAAAAATATGAAACGTTGTGAAAAAATAGTTGATATATGTTTGTTCATTTGTTGTATTTTACAATAAATAAATGATGTTAGACCAAGTGTGAAATGGTAGGAGTTATTGTAGATGCGGTTCTGGAAGGTAGTAATTGGTTCTTTGGGAATTTAAATACAATAAAGTGTATACCCTAGTAGCGAGAGTAAAGAATTAATTGCTCTGAAAACACTTTCCATTTCATTAACACTTGGGTTTATACAGTGTGTTACAACATTTACAAATAAATTCATGCACTTATTCTATTTACAAATAGAACATTCTATTAGATACAAATCTAAATGCTCCGCTCCCCCTCAATATGGGCTAAAGATATCCACTAAGCCCATCTTGTCACACGACCTAGATAAATCTAATAAGCCAAGTCCTTTGGTGAGACAGTCAAACACTTGTTCTCTAATGGCTACATGATTAAGCTCTAATAAACAGTTATTTAGCTTTTCTTTTATCAATCTCCACATGTTTGGTTCTATCATGTTGCGCCGGGTTGTTGGCAATGTTGATCGCTAACTTGTTGTCACATCAAAACTTCATTTGAGCTCCTTGTTCCACCTTGAGCTCTACCAACAAGGCTCTCAACCACATCAGCTTAGCAACTCCTAAGACCATGATCCTATACTCTACCTTTGTTGTTGACCCTCGCTACTACTGATTGTTTCTTACTCTTCCAAGAGACCAAGTTGCCCACTACAAACATGCAGTATTCAAATGTGGACTTCCTATCATCCATGCAACTTGCCAAGTCAGAGTCGCAATAGCTCACAATGCTTACATGGCCATCTTTTCTGAAGATCAACCCCTTTCCTTGATGCACTCTTCAGGTACCTCTGAATATGATATGCTACATTCTTATAACCCTTACTTGGGTCATGCATGTAGCGACTCACCACACTTACTGCAAATGATATATCAGAACGAGTGTGACACAGATAGATGAAAAGATCTACCAACCTCTGGTGCCCCTCGCGATCAACTGGTTCAACAGTCAACTTTCACTTATGATAAATTGGTGAAACGTTGGCTTGCATCCCAACATGTCTGTCTCTTTAAGTAAGAATTTCATCTGAGATAGAACAATCTTATCTGCTCCCTGATCCACCTCAATTCCAATGACGTGTCTAAGTTGTCCTAGATTTTTCACTTCAAACTCTTTGTCTAAACTTGCCTTCAACTAGCAATCTCTCCTTCATCATCCCCAGTGATAATCATATCATCCACATACACAAAAATAATAATGTTAGCATCATGTCGTCGAAAGAACACTATGTGGTTAACATTGATTTGCTGATAACCCATACCTTCATTGCTTTTCTGAACCTGACAAACCAAGCTCGAGGAGACTGTTTCAAATCATATAGTGACTTTCTCAATATACATACCTTGCCCACTGTTTGGTTCGTGTCGAAGCCTGGGGTTATCCCATATATACCCTGTATAGCAGATCCCCATTAAGAAACACATTCTCCACATCCAATTGATGTAAAATTCATCCACCATTCATAACTAGAGAGGCAAGTGTCTTGACTAAGCTCATCTTTGTCATTAGCTCAAATGTCTCATCATAGTCGATGTCATATGTCTGAGTATACCCTTTCGCCATCAACCATGTTTTGTAACGATCAATTTTTCCTTTGAGGTCCGTTTCACTGTGAAGGCCCATTTGCACCCGATTACCTTTTTCCCTTTTGTTTGAAACACGAGCTCCCATGTCATTTTCTTATCAAGAGCACCAAGTCCTTCCAACATTACACCCTTCCACTTTGGATCCTTCTTAACTACTTGCCAACACTTTCGTATAGAGAGAGTGTCTAAAGATGAAATGAATGCTCTATATAAAGGTGATATGTTAGAATATGAGGCAAATTAAGCAATGTCATGTGAGAAACCAAAACGATCAAGAGAATAACGATCAGAGGATGACTCACATTGTTGTGAGAGGTCCTCCTTAAAGTCATGGGAGTGGGAGGAGAAGAGTGAGGAATCATATCACCCGTGTAATTGAATTCTGAGGTGGATGGTGTAAGTGTCTTAGGAGTCGAGTTGGACCGGGACAATGGACTTGTTGATACTGTGACACAACAGACACTGTTTCCGTCATCCTGCCTTTTTCTCTTTGTATACACCCTCAACTCGCCTTGAGCTTGAATCCCATCACCTTCAAGCTCATATTTCTCATTTTTCAGCTCTTGCTCAGTCGATTCTTCCCACAAAATAGGACAAGACATTGTCTCCACCTGTACCAATCTCTCACCATCACTACTCTCCCCCTCTCGCTTCATACTTTCAACATCTGATGAGTCACCAAAGGGTGAGGTCACCTCTAAGGTGTAGTATGGCTTAAATTATCTAAAAGTCATATTTATACTCACAAACAATCTCTTTTCTATCGAGCTCCAACAAATATACCCCTTATGAGTGGCAGAATAACCCACAAAAATACCCCTTATGAGTGGCAGAATAACCCACATAATAACTTCACAGCTCTGAGATTCAGCTTTCCTATTGATAGTATATTATCCTTCACAAAACATACAAAACCAAATACCTTCAATAGAAGTATCCCACCATTATCTCCTTTCAACAATTCACAAGGAGATCACCACTCCAACACTCTCAAGGGCATTTCTTTAACAATTGAGAGGGAGTCAAAACAGCTTGCCTCACAAATGCATTGTGTCATTTATTGAGATCATCATTCATCTGACTACTTTTAGAAGATGTCTATTATTTTTCTCTGCTATTCTGTTTTGTGTCGGTGTATATGAATAAGTGGTTTGATGTTGTATCCATTGGGTTGATAGGTACTCCTTAAACGTCTTGTTGCTATACTCTATCCCGTTATCAGATCTTAATACTTTCACTGTTGCATCGTATTGAGTCTAAATCGCCTTATGAAAGTCTTTAAAGCAAATAAGCACATCATTTTTGGTTTTCATCAGATATAACTAAGTAACACAAAAAAACAATCAATAAACATCACAAAATATCTGAAGTCATTCATTAAACTTGTAGAACAATGTCTCCATTCATCTGAGTGCACCAAATAAAAAACACAAGAACTATTACCATAACCAACATAGGAGCTCTTAGTGTGTTTACCAAACTCACAAACATCACACACAAGTTTCTGTTTATCTGCCTTTATATACAAAGACAGATAAAAATGACTCAATAAACTAAATGAAGAATGACCCATACACTGGTGATGTAGTAGTGACACATCCTCCACACTCCTTCTAGATTCTCCTACTCCAACACTCTCTATCATGGATGTTATGGCTGAATCCATCCCCTCTATCCAAGTACTAGTCTATTATGCCACGTGTCGGTCCTAAGTCTCCGATCAGTCCCATTTTCTTGAAAGATAACTTTTGGAATATCAAATAAAACAACATATTTTAGTTGGAGTATAATGACACCAAAGAATAAAATGTTTACTAGAAAGGAATGAGCATGCAAAATATTAGACATAGTCATAGAATTGGTACATCTCACTGAATCTTTACCAACCACAGGCTGTGTTGTACCATCAGCTGTCTGAATGCTCGCTAGAGCTGCTAGGTGAGTATATGAAGAGAACTCACTAGCAGCACCTGTCACGTGTCAAGATACACCAAAATCTACTATTCATGCTGGTGATCTTGTGGTAAATTTAGAGGCAAGAGCATATGTATTGTGAGTACCTTTGGTTGAGTGAGCATATGTAGTAGTATTAATTTTTTATGACGATAAGGCAGATGCATCTTCAGTCACATCACACGCCGCTTTCTGCTTCCTCTTCAACATCTCTAAGAGCTTGTGATCCTCATTGGTAATGACCATCTCCATCTCTCCTTCATTCTTCATTACCATCATATTCACCCAGTGCCCCCCTCTTCCACCCCTTACCTGTCTCGTTTTCCTTGAGTGGCTTTGGACAAGCCTTGCTCAGTTGTCCTACTTCTCCACGGTTATAGCACCTGCGGGTCTCCTCCTAAGCACTTGTTGTACTTGAGCTCTAAGCAGACAAAGCTGATCGTGTACTTGAAAGTCCACTCGGTTCATTGTAGCCTCATGCGACTCTCTTCCTGCATCTTAGCGGTGATGGCCTCATCCAGTGAAGGAATCGTTGCATGGGCTAGGAGGAACGATCTTCTCTAATCAAAGGTCAGGTTCAAAAGAGCGAAAAACTGCATAGTATTCATTTGTGCAAAGATCTCTCCCTTCTTGCGCCCTGGATCACTACATCTTGACATAGGTAAGAAGTGATCAAAATTTTGCCACAGCTACTCCAACTCTATGGAGTACTTTTGAGTCGATTCATCACCCTATACCATTATCTTTATGACACGCTGAATCTGGAACACCATCATGTGATTCTAAATCCCAACATAGGTTCTCTTCAGCTTTGCGCAGATGTTATTTACCTTTAGAATGCCATCCATTGATGTAGCAGTCAATGAAACCATCGAGTTGAGTAGTCAGGTGTAAATCAGTGCACTTGTAGTCCTCCACTCATCCCCTTTAGTACTATCACTATTTTGGCTTGACTCTGGTAGATATTATTCTAGTCTCTTCCTTACTAGAGTAGCCTCGATCTGACGTGACCAACTGAGATAAGTGGTCAATCTATCGAGCTTAAGATCCACAGAAGGGAGATCTAGTTTCACCTGCGTCGGAGCACGTG
>NW_018165011.1:36523-48122 GCF_001263595.1 Phalaenopsis equestris | reverse complement strand
ATAATCTCTTAAAGGTCTAAATTCTTAATAAATTTTAGTATTTTGATTATTTTGGTTTGCCATTTTTTTAAATTTTTTAACTTTTTTTTATTTTTTTATTTTTTTATTTTTAAAATAGTTCTTTCTAATTCAGAATCGTAGGACACTAGTTCTTTAGAACTTGAACTACGCATACATTACTATAAAATAAAATAAAATCACACAAACAAGAACTTATATAAAAACAATACTACGATATACTTATAATAAATTTAAAAATTTAAATAAGGCTTTCTAAAAATAGAAATTTATTTTCTAAAGATTCCTTCAAATTGTACTAATTTTTTTTCTTTTTACTCCCTGTCAATAGCGTCAAAAACTTGATCCTACTTTTCTTATATATACTTCTATTTCTGACTCCACTGCTAAGAAGTAGATGTAAGTTTCCTCACAATAGAAGCCAAAAACTTGATCCTTATCTGATATGATAGTACTACAATGTATCTATGGTTAGTTTCTCAATTCAATTTATTTATAATTCTTCTTTGCAAAGGAGCCAAAAACTTGGTTTCGAAGCAAGTAAGAGTGCAACCATTATATTTAAATATTGGGACACTACGCAATTATACATATCGGTATCAAGTAATATAGGAATTTTTTATTAAGACCCGAAAGATTGAACCCATACAGAGAACTATAAATTCTTGAGAAAAAATTAGATAACAAATTCTATTTTTGAAAAAGAGACTTAATCGAACTATAGATACTATGGTAGGAATGAAAATCTGATTCTTTTTTGGTAATTTTGATAATTAAAAATAAAGTAAACAACTTCTTTTCGATAATTTTGAGAATTGAAAAAAAAGTAAACAACTAACTAAATTTAATTAGATTTTTGTAAGAAGAAAGCAATACAAAGAAAATATCTTTTTCCTTTTCATGAATCAGTAAAAAGTATAGGAATTTTATTGTGAAAGTATTAAAATTATGTTGTGCCAAATAGGAGCAATATTATTCCTTACCTTACTAGAGATGCTATAAAGAATCCTGAAGACGGGCTAGGTAGGGAAGATACTAGCTCTCACTCTAGAGTTCCCTCTCTCCCTCCATCTGGGGGCTAACATCTCGTATCAAAACTCAAAACAATAGACCGAATTGGGGGCTTTAGTCTGTCACTCTAAAGTCCTCTAACTCTACACCCTTCAAAGTTTATTTCTTCATTTATTTGCACACAACCATATGAATTATATTATCATCAATACAATCTCAAGTGATTCTACCATTAGTTGACTGAGACAATATCATCACTGATCTTACATGTTCTCATAATAAATATTCACATCTCAATTGGCCAAATCAAGAAATAAATGAAGTACAATGATTAAATCATCATAACTTATTCCAACATTATAGATCAATACTTCACACATCTTTCACCAATACTTAATTACTTATCATTTTAAGAAAAAAGATAAAGAAAACTACTCATAATTCTTGGAGAAAACACAACAACTATTAAGTTTAAAAGTAGAAATCATGTAAAAATACAAGAAGTCTAAATTAAAACCAAATGCAGTCACAAACTCACTAGCAGCACCTGTCACGTGTCAAGATACACCAAAATCTACTATTCATGCTGGTGATCTTGTGGTAAATTTAGAGGCAAGAGCATATGTATTGTGAGTACCTTTGGTTGAGTGAGCATATGTAGTAGTATTAATTTTTTATGACGATAAGGCAGATGCATCTTCAGTCACATCACACGCCGCTTTCTGCTTCCTCTTCAACATCTCTAAGAGCTTGTGATCCTCATTGGTAATGACCATCTCCATCTCTCCTTCATTCTTCATTACCATCATATTCACCCAGTGCCCCCCTCTTCCACCCCTTACCTGTCTCGTTTTCCTTGAGTGGCTTTGGACAAGCCTTGCTCAGTTGTCCTACTTCTCCACGGTTATAGCACCTGCGGGTCTCCTCCTAAGCACTTGTTGTACTTGAGCTCTAAGCAGACAAAGCTGATCGTGTACTTGAAAGTCCACTCGGTTCATTGTAGCCTCATGCGACTCTCTTCCTGCATCTTAGCGGTGATGGCCTCATCCAGTGAAGGAATCGTTGCATGGGCTAGGAGGAACGATCTTCTCTAATCAAAGGTCAGGTTCAAAAGAGCGAAAAACTGCATAGTATTCATTTGTGCAAAGATCTCTCCCTTCTTGCGCCCTGGATCACTACATCTTGACATAGGTAAGAAGTGATCAAAATTTTGCCACAGCTACTCCAACTCTATGGAGTACTTTTGAGTCGATTCATCACCCTATACCATTATCTTTATGACACGCTGAATCTGGAACACCATCATGTGATTCTAAATCCCAACATAGGTTCTCTTCAGCTTTGCGCAGATGTTATTTACCTTTAGAATGCCATCCATTGATGTAGCAGTCAATGAAACCATCGAGTTGAGTAGTCAGGTGTAAATCAGTGCACTTGTAGTCCTCCACTCATCCCCTTTAGTACTATCACTATTTTGGCTTGACTCTGGTAGATATTATTCTAGTCTCTTCCTTACTAGAGTAGCCTCGATCTGACGTGACCAACTGAGATAAGTGGTCAATCTATCGAGCTTAAGATCCACAGAAGGGAGATCTAGTTTCACCTGCGTCGGAGCACGTGCTGAGGTAGTGATTCCCGTCGAGACGCTAACTCCTTGTATTAGCCCGACCAAGGCCTTCAGAACTTCAGGTTCTATCTTCCCCAAAAGTTCTAATCCTTTACCTTCTGTATTATCTGTCTCTTGACATCTTCAATCACAAGGATAAGTCTATACCACACAGAACACACATGACTTTTCATCTAGAGTTGTTCTAAACAGAGAATTCTCCGACTGTTCTCCCACGCAGAGTCAAACGCTTTTTTCCCCTATTCACGCTACGCCTACGCCATCCTCTCCCTTGCTTATGAGAACCACAAAGATCATTCTCACCACTCGTACCCGTAAGCCATGAATACCTTTTTCTCCTTGTTGCAACTGTAAGGAGCCGTTTGATCATCTACTTCCTCCCACGATCATTCCCACATGTAGGACCGTAGGATCATTGCGTCTAAAACCTAACCACAAAGCCGACTTCCTCTCGCGATCAATCCCGCATGCAAAATCGCAGGATCCTTGCGTCCGAAACCTTGCCATAGAACTGCTGCTTCCTTGCTACTCCACTGTTCTTTCAGTTTCTGTTGCACGTTGCCTTCTTCTACATCGCCTCGCACAGTGTCGCTCCTCCACGCTCGAATTGGTAAGCCGTAACCCACACTAAACGCACTGTAGCAACGACCAACGTTTGGGCTCTGATACGGTAAAGAATTAATCTCTCTGAAAAATCTTCTTACTTCATTAACACTTGGGCTTATATTGAGCCTTCCAATATTTACAAATAAATTCTTAGATTTCTTCTATTTACAAATAGTTCATTAGATACAAATCTCAACAGATGGGATATAAAATCATGTGTTAAAGAATAGGAAGAAGCTAATATGGGTAGATCAAAATTAATTAATGACTAGACCACAGGCAGAACATTAAATAAAGCACGGTGGGTAATATAAAAAATCAAGCGCATGGATATTGTTTCATTGATTACAACTTTGTTAAAACTAATTGAAATTGCTTATGTGACTCCCATTTTTATCCATCGTTTCCATTTGCCTGTATTGAATTCAAATTTGTCTGAGAATCACCCCTCGAGGGATTAGAGAATAAGAATAGAGAAAGAGATGGAGATAGAGAATGAAATGAAAAGTGCACAATAATGAACAGTAAAACCTCTTGTCTAACCCTAATTTATGAAATGGTCTCCCTAAACATAAGGGAGAGTACAATATGGTGATGTTATATATTAATGCCCATGATTTAATGAGTGTCATACATGGTATTCTTGATATATATGAGCCTATCGCTCTGTTGGGGGTGTTCGTGGGAATGTTGGTGATATCGAGGAACTAGATCTTTTCTCGGATCGGATCTATCGGAAGGTAGGCTATTGTATTGAGTCGGCTTTCTTGTAATGGTTGGTTCGGATGTCTATTTGTCTCGTATCAGTTCGAATGGTTCGGGCTCTAATCACTTGGTCTTCTTTTTGTTCTTCTCGTGACTCGGTCGGTTTTGGCTATAGCTCGGATGGTTGCATCCGGTTGGATGGGATAAGTCTTCTGTTGATGGGTCCTACTTTGTCCTACTCTCATCCTCTAGACCATTAGATTTCTTCAGGATTAGCGCTAGCACATTCTTGGTGTACAGCTGTTGTTTGTATACATTGAAAACCCTGATAAATATTTAATACCGGGGTGAAAAATGTTTATTGCAATCCTTTATTATTATTATTTTTTTCATATTTTGTTGCGTCAACAAAACCATATTTGGCTTTCTGCAGGAACTTTTACAGTTGATATTTCAAACACAAAAAAGCTTCTAGAGGGAGAAAGAGGCGAGATCATCCGCCAAAAAGGCATAACTGTAAGCAAGATTCTGTGCACCATTTTAATGAGAACTTATATCTGAAGTACTTCATATTTTTATAGATTGCTGAAGTATTCCGTTTCTGTATAAAATTCATGTTGCTATTGACCATGTTAATGCCCATAGGTTTTTTTCCACGTCTTCATGCTTCTCATAAATATTCTGCGCTGCAAACCCAAGCAAAAGACTCAAAAGCTTTCACCTTATCTTATGTTTTCTTGTGTTTTATACGATCTGTATGACTTTTATTTTGTTTCCTTGATTCTCGCGGTCCTTTACTGTAGATTATTTATGTTTCAGGTGGTGAGCGAGTCTGGATTATTTACACCTCAAGATATTACGTTTGTTCAAGATGCAGGCGCCCATGCGGTAATTCCTTTAGTTTTGTACTTGAGTTATTAGTTTGGCAGTAATCATTAGATTCGAGGATTGTAATCCTCAAGTAAGGGTGTAACCGAGTCAAGTTGAGATCGAGCCACCTCTAGTTTGAGCTTCAGCTTAATTCTACGATTTCAAATCGGCTCGTGAGCTGGCATATATTTTATGAAGGAGAAAATGATTTTGATTCAACAAACCGTTAGAACAAAACAACAACTAAATCTTTTATTACAAGGAAGTGAAATAGAAATTTTAACCATTATTAATGATTTATGTTTTAAGTCCATTTTGTATTAATATTTGTTCAATTAGCCTGCTCACAAGCTAATGAATTGAATCGATCAGGACTTCTTAGTTCATTGAGCTTACCTTGTGCGCCATCTTCTAGCTAAACCTGAGTTGGCTCACAATTCATCTCGACCGGGCTTTGGTTAAATACGGTTGATTATCAAATGGATATCGAAATTTTTGTTGGTTTTAGTCATGAAAACTACTGCATCCATTGTTATTGCAGGTTTTGGTGGGGGAATCCCTAATAAAAAAGGAAGACCCTGGAATGGCGATAGAGGAGGTTTTTGGGATAGATGTTTCTCTCAATTCTTACTTGTAAGATTTCTATGGATGCCAATCAGAGCGTTGGTGAGAGCTTTGGATTCTAATGCCAAGGTTTTGAGTTTATAAATAAGTCCCGGCCATACAAACTTGACGGGAAAAGCATTTCTTACTACTAATTATTTGTTTTGCCAATCATGCTTTATTTTCATCCTTAATTAAATTTGCGCTCATGGGAAATATATGGAGTCTGTCTGCTTCTTTACATCGTTCTATCCTGCCAATCATCATTGCAAGGTGCTGTTTTGTTTGTTGCAGATGTTTTGACATTATAAATGTGCAGCAATCACTAAGGTAAAGATGAACTTTACATTTTTATAGGGGAGAGAAATTAAGAAAAAGGTATTAATCAGTGATCGTAACGGTATTGAAGAATTTCAAATTCAAGGAGAATTTTATGCATTTATTTAATTTATTTTTATTTTTATGGCAGATTGAGCAACCTCTAAGTAGGATCATAGGCTTGTTAAAAAAATATAAATATAAAATATGCATAAAATATATTAAAATTCAAAATTTTATATTTAAATTAATAAAATATATTTTAAAAATAATATTTTTTATTTTTTATATCTAGTAATCTTTTATTATTTATCTCCAATTGCTACTATTTGTCTTTTTTATTATAATGCTTGCATGAATTAATATTGTTTTATCTATTTCAATAATGAATATAAAATGATTTGTTAGCTGGTTTGAATTCGTAGAATTAAGTTTAAGCTTAAACTTGAAATTAATTAATTGATCAAGCTCAAGTTGAGGGTGGCTTGATCTCTACTTGTTCTACGCATTCTGTTGACATATAATGCCCAAAATCTTGCCCTTTAAAAGTTATAATGGTCATTAATTGATTGTTCTGACGGGATTAGATTTGCTTCGTAAGCTTATTATTTATTGTTTAGAAAGTATGTTGATTGCTGACATAGTTCATGCCTATATAAAGGTGTGCATATTGCATTAAGTGTAAAAAGGAATACAAAGATGTACAAAAAACACGTCCTAATGCATGTGCAAAAGAGGTCCTATCATTCAGGAGGATGACAAAAGCTCTGAGAATTTAGGGACCTAATCAAATGAAAAGCTAAGAGCCTTTCGGGCACAAAAATGAGAGCTCTACTAGGCTCCCGAGTTACAAAATGAAAAATAATTTGTCTAAATGAGGTAAGAAAAGCAAAAGAGTGACTAAGTTCCGAGTGGTCTTTCGAAGTCTTTTGGGCCATCATGCCCCTTAATTAGTTGATAACATTCTCATTTTCATGCCATTGATCTCCAACATCCAAGGATGAATGCAGACCTTGAGTTCAACAAAGTTGTTGTCCTAGTGAAATACAAACTGCCCCCATAACGCCAAGTAACTCGCAGGTACCATCCCTGATCATCACGCCTGTGCCGAAACAATGGCTAGGTAGAAGTGCCCCGTGTTCAAATAAGTTATTGTCTGGGATGTTAGCTATGTAAATACATAAGAATTGAGTGGTATGTATGTACATCTTCCTAATAAAAAATTTCTACATCTCAAGTGCGTTAATATATAAAAATGCTTGAATTTTAGTTGACCACTGCAACCTATGTGATCCATAGATCGTGCAGCTATTGATTCTGGCCTCTACGACCCATGGACGTCATCACAGCTCACCACTATGACCTATATGACTTACGTGGTCCACAACTCTCGCAAATCCCTACTACGACCTCTATGGTCAACCGACACTTCTGAAGCAACCATCTACGACTCAACTAACCGACTACTTTATGGTTATCAACTGCAACTTCTAAGACAATTTGATGCTACAGTCACCACCTATAACACTCACGACGGACTACTATCTCCACGGTAATCGACAATGGCCCTTGCAGCCTACTGTCGCGAAAAACTACAACCAGATTATAGATGTATCACTTTGTAATTACATTTTCCCCAATTAATGAGAGAGAGAATATGTGTGCTCAGCATTCATAGTGGATTATTTCAACTGAGCAAGTCCCAGTGATTTTTCTCCCTTTCAAGGGTTTTCCATGTAAAATTTTGAGGTGTCTCCTCTTGCTTACTTCTCTTTAATTGCCTGAGTGTGTGTTAGTTTTTCGTGCAACACTAAGACAATAGATAATCATTACTCTACCACTATGAATCTTCTAACATGCATTTTTTTGGTGCCGCCAGTGGGAAACAAAATCTTTTCCAACACTGTCTTCAACTCCATGACACCAAGCCCCTATTTTGTATTCTAGTGATGTAAATCATTTAACTAACGAAGGAACCTCCTTTGCATCTTGAAAACCATCTTTGAAACATTCTTTGATGTAGGGGGTAACCTTTACTGCAATCTCGAAAGATAATTCACATCAACATCCTGGACATGATGTAGTGGGGTATTCTTCTCACATCCTATTCAAATACAAAGTTTTTCACAACTTCTTTCAAGAAGAGGGTAACCATCACTCCAGCCTTGAAAGGTCATTAATGTTAACATCCCGGGCATGACTGTGGTAAGGTAGTCATCCCACATTTCATTCAGAAAATAAGTATTTGAGAACCGCTTATAAACCGGGGGCAATCTTCATTGCAAATAACGCTTCCTTAGTGCCCCTCACCATACTGAAGTTCCTCTTCAATTGAATTCGGAAGCTAATCTCCTTAAGGATTGATACAAAGGTTCTTTTACAAGCTCATGTGGAAAATACGCAAGTAGTGAGGCAAAAGATTCAGAAGCCATAACTAACAAGCTGTCAAACATTATTCTTGAGTATGGATGCAAACATATTTACAAAAAAATGTATGGTCAATTGTGACCTATGCCCTAGCCTCGATAAACATGGAGCTTTTTTTAATCCTCATTCAGGGCTTAATCGACTCTAGGGGGACTCGATTCAACATCTTTCATCACAGGCTACTGTCGTCAATCAGAAACTTCGACTAACAACCTTTGATAGGTAAAAAAAATTTGGTAGATTTCATTCAACCTCTTCTATAACAAGTTATGGTCATCAAGAAGAAGCTTTGACTAAAAAAAAACCTTAGATAGTTCAATTATCCTTAGTGATATGATTTTGTCAATTATGTGTTAATGTCGTCGAATGTCTCTGACCATACAACCCACGACAGGTCCTACATCCTTGAGAATTCTCCTTTCAAGTCTACTCTAATACAATCTATATTCATCAAACAGATGCACTTTGACTGACAACTTAAAAAAAGTGGAACAATCACAATGATTAAAAATGTCTCCACCATACTCAAGGAAGTTGAGCTTAAGGGACAAGATTCAATGAGAAGCTAAGGTGCTTGAAGACAAGCCCAGGAGGAATTCTCAATGTAATGATGTCATACCTAAATAAGTCTAGCCCAATATGCAAGACTCGATAAGAAGATATCAAACTTCTAACAGTCGAGCCCAAGAGACTAAAATTAATGGGAAGATATCATAGCCTTGAAATTTGAGCCCAAGAGGCAAGACTCGATATAAATATATTCTACCCTTGGAAGATAAACCTAAGAGACAAGACTCAATGAGAAGATATCATATCCCTAGCAGCCTAGCTTAAGAGGTTAAACTCAATGGAAAGATATGATACCCCTAGAAGTCGAGCCTAAGAATCAAGACACGATAGGAAGATACGGTACCCCTGAAAGTCAAGCCCAGGAGACAAGCCTTGATGGGAAGCTACCATGCACCTATAAGACGGGCTGAAAAGGCAAGTCTTGATGAGAAGCTAGTAGTGAACATGATACTCACTAGAAAGACTCCAAGAGAGCAAATGATTGATAGGGTCTCCACTCAAAGACATCAGAATGCTACAAGCCTCAAAAGTCACAATTACATCAAAGATATCATAAGGTTACAAGACTTAGAAGGCTCAAGTATATTAAAGACCTCAAATACTGGAAGCCTTAGAAGATACATGTGTATCAAAGAACTCAAAAGGATATAAGCAACAGAAGACATCCATGCATTTCGAGCTCCTAGAAATCACAAGCCTCAAATGATATGCGATTCTTTTCTATAAAGTGTACATACTAAATTTTATTGAAGATTTCTTGATGCTTGAGAGGCCACAAAATCTCAAAAGATATAAGCCTCAGAAGAGGTCGACATTAACAACTCTTCAAAGGTGGGCAAAAGCATCCTAAAAATTGAGTGAGCGTGGCTCAGAAGAAAAGATAAAAACAAGCTCAGAAGTAACAACAAGGACGTACAAAGAAATACATTGTCATCTTCTACAAATGCCACACTTAACTATTAAAAAGCCAAAAAGATCAACAAATACTAATACAAAGGCTACATGAGGCCGACTCATCTTTGAATAGTGGCAGATCGCCTCATCAAAATTTTGATACTTCTACTAATCTTTAGGGAGGACACGATTCTCCAGATATTGCCATTACAAAAGCGCATGAATCTCCCTTGAAATGTGTAACAACAACATGAGAATCTTCCCCAAAATGTGCAATGGTAACACTAGGAATCTCCCTCGGAATGCAATAGCAACAAGGAATTCTCCACCAAAAAGCGTGGCGGGAAAACTTCAAATTTTCTTCATTTCCTTTGGAATGCACGACAGTCGCAGGAAAATCACCACTGTAATGTGCAACAGTAAAGAGAAAGAAGATCTATGCTCATTTGTTGGGCAGGGATGTGAATAACTTTCTTCATCTCATAGCAAGAAAGAAGATCCTGGGTCACCTGCTAGATAGGCACGGGGACAAGTTTCTTCTGCACCGCAACCCGAAAGAAGACTGAGAAAGAAACTCTCGAAGGTCTTGTTGGGTAGGGTCGAGGAGAAATTCTTAGACGACTTTATTTTACACCGCAACCAAAAAGAAGATCGCGTAAGAATATTTATGAGGTCCTGCTAAGCAGAGTCCAAGATAACTATCAGGACTACTTTATTCTTTACGTAGGGACGGGGACAAGTTTTGTACTTCACAACACAAGAAAGAAGATCTTAAGTCACCTGCTAGGCAGTGATGAAGACAAATTTCTTCTTCACTGCAACAAGAAAGATGAACATGCTGATCGTCTGTTGGGCAGGGATGACGACAACTCTCCTGCACTGTAACTGAAAGAAGATCGTGAAAGAAGATCCTGAAACTTCGTTGGGTAGGGTCGATGATAACTTTTTAGACGACTTTCTTTTGCACCGCAACCCGAAAAATAATCATGAAAGAAGACCCCAGAGGTTCTGCGGGGTTGGGTCGGGGATAAGTTTCATAACAACTTTCTTCCGTATCGTAACCAGAAAAAGGATCACGAAAGATCCCAGAGGTTCTGCTTGGTAGAGTCGTGGATAATTTCAGGACGTATTTTTCCCGCTTCTTCATAATAGAAGATCAAAAAGAGAAAAAAAAAAACTTCCACATCACGTATTGGGCAGAGATGATGACAACTTTTCTCCCTCTCATCTTTTCTTTTGAAAAATCTAAGATCACATGCTGGGCAAAGATAAGGACTCTACCTCCACCCTCTTCTTCTGCCTATGCATTGGCTCAAAAAGAATTATGTCATTAAAGGCTCATTATTAAAAAAAAACCTCAAAATTTGCTTATAATTCTCTCCTGCTACCGACTCCAACGCTCCCAATTGCGTTGTTCGGTGGTCTGCATTTCCGTCAACGATCTTGTTCTCGGCACTCTGAGTTCTGACACTCGTCATTCGCTTTAGAGCCTACCGTAGGTGTGTAAACGAGTCGAGTTAAGCTCGAGCCACCCTCGACTTGAGCTTGATTACTTTTATCGAACTTGAGCTTAAGTCTATGAGTTCAAGCCGATTTGTTTAATATAAACGAAAGAAAATGATATATATGAAGCTAGCTTTATGATAAAATGACAAATAAAATGAACAATTGGAAGATAAATAATAAGAAATCACTTAATACACAATACAAAATATTATTTGCTTAACATTTTTAGTACCTTAATGATAAAGTCTTTAAATTTAGTATATTTTGAATATATTTTATATTAATATTTTCTTAAAAGAGTTGGCTCACAAACAAACGAGTCTGAGTAGGGGTTGGCTTGAGCTTGGCTTGTTAGTTCATCGAGCTTAGTTCACAAGACACATATTGAGTCGAGCTCATAGAGGCTCACAAATTGGCTTGACTCACTTACACCCCTAGCCTGCC
>NW_018165011.1:25806-34931 GCF_001263595.1 Phalaenopsis equestris | reverse complement strand
ATGTATGTATGTATACATGTATGTATGTATGTATGTATATATATATACATGTATGTATATATATATACACATACATATATATACATACGTATACATATACATACATATATAAGATACGTATATATGTATGTATATATATGTATGTATATGTATATGTATATATGTATGTATATAAATTTGTTAGAGCAAATAAATGCTTATCCCAGGAAATTAGCGATTGGAATGTTGTTAGAGGAAATAACTTCTCTAAGCAATTGGAAAGTTGTTAAAGCCTTATCTAAAAAATAAAATAATAAACATTGATGAAATTGATCTTGCATTAAAATAGGGGAACTGATACACCATCAACAAATTCTCATGATTCGATATGAATCTTGAGGCATGACACAAATCTCGAGACAATCTTTTGAGCAAGAAACATTCAAACTTTCTATTAAAACTTTGATTAAAAGTCATCCAAATCTTCGATTTCAGTAAACTTACAGTCAAACTGATCGACTCGACAAACCCAACCCAATGATACCGAAATTGGTCCAATCCAAGACAAAACAAGCTCAGATCAAACAATTGAATCAATTTTAGAAGCTTTTTTAGCATATTTAAAATGTCAAACGAATGTCAAATCTGACAAGCTTATAGTCGAATTGAGCATCTCGACAGATGAATCAAACGAGCCCAAAATTGTGTAATTCCAACATTATTAAGGCACTCAAACGTCCATCAAATATCGTCCGATCGAGGAAATCTCTCTGAGCCGTTTTATCATAATGGTTCATATTCTTTCATTAATTTTGACCAACCCCTCTCATGAGGGATAGAAGGCGAAAGCTTGAAGGCTGAAGAAGACTGAAGCTTGGAGAATGAGCTGAAGTTGCCTCTAACTCCTGCAGCCGCCAATCATTGATCACTATCAAGTTTGTTCACGAGTTTTAAATGATACAACACACATATAGAAATAAACAAAACATCAAGCTGTAGAAGTTTGTTCATTTAGAAATCGAGTACTTATGAAATTCTTCACGCTTTTTTGGTTACTTAATCAAAGATCATGAATGTGTTTTAATCCAACTAAGTCATAAATAGCTTGTCCAAAGCTCGATTCATTTGTAGCCATGGAGATCCAAGTACTTTTCTTATATGTCTCTTCGGTTTTAGCACTATATCATCATGCCCAACCAAGTTTAACTTCTTATTGATTTCAGATTAGGATTTGCTTAATCAATATCATCTCTATATAGCTAAATACTTGTGACCTAGTCCAAATCAATATTCACATTTAGAGCAGTTAAGATTGAACTCAAACTTGATCAACATAAAGTTTAACTAGACCAATTTGGTGAATTGACTTGTTAAGATGACACATTAATCAATTCAACCACTTACATTAATCAATTCAGCCACTCGTCAACCTGACATTCATCGAAAGATGAATAACTATTTGTCATTTAGGTAACACAACTTAACTATGTGATAATTCAACATGCTTCAAATGGTATCCATACAATCAGAAGGTGGTTCTTAGCCAGAGCTCCATCAAACTAGAGGGTGTGAAACAAAATCATTACATTTTTATTCTTTTTCAATGTAGCTCATTATTTAATGCAGTTAGTATGAACCGAAACCTGGCAGTTAGTATGAACTGAAAACTATAAATAGGGGATCAAGCTTGAGTCTCATCAGACGTGATCTATACAAACTCGTGTTCTTGACTTCTCAATCAATAAAATCTCAGAGCTTCTGTCTCTACAACTTTATTTCTTATTATCTCTTTTGTATCTCTTCATATCTTCGCTTCTAAATTACTTCTGCATATATTATGTGAGATTTCAAATATTGTAAAATCAATCTCTACATACTATTAAAATGTTTATTGAAATATAATAATTTTCAATTAAAATTCTTACTTCATAAATTTAAACACACATTTGGTGCTCACTTAAAAATTCTTCAAACTCAAGTGTCCTACATTTTCTTCCTTTTTCCTAAAATAAATCAAAATATCATACATGAACCATATCACAAGTTAATCTAAAGTGATATGAATGTTGTTGGATCTTGAATTGTTCATTAGTTCACACTTCATAGACAATAGTACTTAGAGAAAAGAAAGAGAAAGAAAAAGATTTTTAGAATTTTATTGCTTAGGAAGAGAGTACAAAATATGTATAGTGGAATTTAAGGAATAATTATATGATCCCCTCATTCTCAACTTTTAATCTTTATTTATAGTTTTGGGATAATTTAGACTTTGATACATAATTGGTTTATAGAGCTAGAATATAATAAAGAATGCAAGAAAATACAAGATGATACAATGTATCTGCAACACTATAAAACGTTGAGCTGTCAACTTAAGTAAACTGTCATATTCTAGCTGACAAGCTAACAAATTGACATACTATTAATAATTAGGATTCTTTTGTCGAGTTGTGAGTTGATGATATTCTGGTCATTTTAGCCTAATTCTACTAAGTTGACACTTGAATAGATTATATGATCTGAGTCTGATTATAACTGATCTGAGTCTGACTATAAATTGATTTCATTGGAGAATAGATTTCAATTGAACTCTTACGTACTATACAAACACCTTATGCACCTGTCTCATAAAGTATTGTTGGTCCTTAAACCAAAAATAAACACAAGAATTTGTAATGCTCATAGAATAAATTGAATAGAGTCTTGAGAATATTTTTTATCTTGACTTTATAATAAGTGATAATCAATTCTCAAATCATTGTAAGAAAAGATTGTAGTGTGTTGAGAAATTAGGGCGAAGAAAAACAAGAACGACATAAATCCAGAAGAACACAGAGATTTAACGAAGTTCGGCAAATATGCCTACATCCTCGGGAGCAGAGCGACGACCTCCTTTTCAATATTCAGAAAAGAGTACATAATACAAGATTCAGTTCTCTCAAAGACCTAGAACTACAAACAGGTCTATCTATAATCCTAGAGTAAACCCTACAGTACAATATGTAATTACCAAATTACCCTTGTACCGTATAGCGGGGCGTTGACCGAGCACCCCCAACCCACATAACGTAACTTCCCGATTTGAACAGATTCTTCCGCTTCGCTCCACTCTGCTCCGCTTCATTCCAACATCTGTCCCTATATGGTATATGAGTCATACCATAACATAATGCTCTTCCACTATTTATATATGTAACACATAAATTTTATTTTCTTTTATCAAAAGTCCCACCCAATTCCTATATATTTATATATGTAACACATAAATTTTATTTTCTTTTATCAAAAGTCCCACCCAATTCCTATATATTTATATATGTAACACATAAATTTTATTTTCTTTTATCAAAAGTCCCACCCAATTCCTATATATTTATATATGTAACACATAAATTTTATTTTCTTTTATCAAAAGTCCCACCCAATTCCTATATATTTATATATGTAACACATAAATTTTATTTTTCACATTTATACCTACAAATCTTTTATACCACATTAAAAATATCACCCTTACTAAGTTTTAAAATTTGAAGTACACCTTTACGTGCATAGACAAGGTGACATGTAATGTAAAAAATTAGAGTTTTGACTTTAGGTATGTAAATGCACAATTGAGTAGTCTGTATGTAATTGTTTTCTTTTTTTAGAGAGCATTATATATGTAATTTTTTTCTTTCTTTAGAGAAAATTATATACATACCTCTCAAAATATTGATATTTATAAATTAAGCACTCATTTGATTTGCTTGAATTACCGATCTATTTATTTACATGTGTCATGATCAAATTATTAAGAATTTGATTAAAATGAAAAATATGAGGGGGTGTGAATTTAAAAATTGGATGAAAGAAGATGATTGATCTAAAAATAGTAAGTTTCAGATGGTCTCTGCAGATTCATGTTCCTTTTGTTAATGCATTAATTAAAACCAAAAACGAGGCCCGCCACTCAACTTCACTGCCAGCTTCTTCATGAATGAAGGAATTTTGGAGCAGCGGTCCCTGATATTCTAGCTCACCTTTATGATTTACTGTGCGGCTGAAAGGAATTAGCTTGTACGGTTTGCTTTGTCTTCACTGTGCTGGTAATCATGACCAGAGAAATGACCATCTCTTGTGCAGTAAATCACAGAGTAATAGATAGAAGATTAATTAAGAGCTTGGAATATAATTAGCTTTAATGGTGTTCTCAACTAATCCACCAAGAAAATCAGCACCTTTTAATTCCGTCTGCATCATCATAAGCATTCTTCTATTATTTTAACGGTACAAGGGTAGACTTTTCGGCTACTGATGGTTCGGTTTCTTATATTTTCTATTATATATTCGCCATTTATCTGCAGAATACTGATAGCACGCAGCACAATATCTTGTTTTCAAGATACTTCTCGAAGGTCTTTTTCGATGATATGTATATGTGATAAGAATGAGTTATATATTAAGTTGATTAAAGACAATCAAGAATCATTATTTTATAATACATGTTGTGTTCTTATAGTGAGAGATTCATAGTAATAGATTGGTTGGGTGATATATTGAGTTCTCTGTGACATCTTGCTTGCACAAAAATGAATTTGCTTACTTCATTTATCAATTTTCAGTTGATTATTTTGTATAGTTACTTTTTATTTCCATTCCTACTATATTTGATATTGATTGTTTGAGTTTTTTACGTTATTTGTAGAATTTTTTTTATTTGCATTTCATTTATTTTTCTTTTGGATGGTTTGTGAGGTCCAATGATGGGACACACGTGGGCTTAGTTTTACGTGGGTTAAAAGCAACCAAGAACCCTTTATTTACAAGGTTTGTTGTCATTTTGTTGTGAAATATTCATTGGTTGGTATACTAAATTCCCTGAGACCTCATGCCTGCATAAAACTAAAATTTATTACTTCTTTTAGTAATTTCAACTTGTGTTATGATTAATGGATTGTCTTTTGCAACATTCATAAAATATGAGCTCTGAGATTTCGGGGACCTCCCGATGATTGCTTTGCCATTACACACTTCAAACTTCCCTACTTATTTTACGTTAGGCGCATAACTAAAAGGGAAAGTTCTACAAGTGTCCGCGGTGGGCAAACAGTCTGGAGAAGTGTGAGTTCTTCCGATGAGCAGACAATCTGGTAGATTCAACTGCTGATAGTGATCAGAAATGGATAACATATCTAAATAATGGTGTTGCTCGTGATGCGTGACGTCTGCATTATAAAATCAATATTGTCATATTCCTAATTGTAATTTCAATAATTTTTTTTTCTTTTCTTAAGCATACTTGATACTCACTATTAAGTGAGGTGTTTATCTGGATTTTTGTACCAATTTGAAGTGAATTTTTGCTTATGAAGTATCAAATGTATGGCTATGACAGTTCTGTTACAAACAACATTACCAAACAAAGACAAAATGATTATTTGTTCAGAAATAGTTATTTCAAACCGCAGAAAACAAATAACCAGCCATATTATCTGCAACAGCTTTCTGGGGCAGCTAAGCTACATTAGCTTATTGATACAGCTTATTGATAAGTTGCAGCTGCCCCAAACAGATCCTTAGCTTATTGATAAGCTGCAGCTGCCCCAAACAGATCCTTAATCTACCACACCTATCACGCACATTTGCATTACAAGTCTCACATAATATTGACCTTTCAAAATATCACTTTTTTAACAAGTTCAATTATTCAAAACATTTTATTTCTAACATAGGGCAAGTTTATTTTTCACAACCTTACACTTGATTTGTAACTCAAAGAATGCTTCAGAACTCAAAAAAATGTTTCTTGCTTTAGTGGCTTAGTAAATATGTTCACCCCTTGAACTTAAGACGTCACTTACTTCAACTCCACTTCTTTTTTTCGCAACACATTCTCTTATATAGTAATAACAAGCATCATTGTGCTTGCTTCTATTGTGGAAGACATAATTCTTTGCCAATGCAAGTATTGATTTATTATCAATATATATCTCGATGGGCACCTCCTGTGGAAACTGTAATTCTTTCAATAAATTCGCAAGCCAAATTGCATGATAAAGGCATGAAGTAACTGCAACATATTCAACTTCACAAGTTGAGAGTGTAACAATAGGTTGCTTCTTCGATACTCAGGTAGCAGTATGTCCCATAAAGAACACAAATCTGGTGGTACTTTTTTTATCATCTAGATTTCCACCATAATTGTTATCACTGAATCCAACAATTTTATATTTGTTGAAAAAAGAGTAAGTAAATCAAAGTTGATTGTATCTTCATATATTGAAATATTCTCTTATCAATCTTGAAATGAGTTAGCGTTGAAGCTTACATGTAGCGACTGATTACTCTAACTAGTTAAGTAATACTTGTCCTAGCTTATTCAAGTAAGTAGCGTAGACTTCCGACAAGACATTTATAAAGAGATGGATATTTCTTTTCTCCTTCTTTAATATTTTTAGATAATTTGACTCCATATTACATTGGTATTCCAACAATATTAGAGTTTTAAACTTCTTAAGTATTTGTGTAGCATAGCCTTCAAAAGTAATAAATATGCATGATTCTTCTTACCTCACTTCAATGACGAGATAGCCAACCATAAGCCAATTCTTTACCATGTCAATTTTTTTTGGCATTTCTTCCGTGAATTTCTCAAGCATTTTTAGATTATTACTTGCGAAAATCAAGTCACTCTCATACAATCACACAACTAAAATATCTTTTTCTTTAACTTTAACATAAAGTGTATGCTCATATGGACATTTAATGAGATTTCTTTTATTTGAAATACTTATCAATTCTAATATTACAAGCTCTTGGTGCTTGTTGTTGGCATCAAATTTTTTTTATATCGTATGTGTGGGGTGTCTGCTTGAACTCTAAGGGAGTTTTTTCAGCTTCCCATAATTCAAGACATCTAGTCATATCAATCGGTACATGTCTTGAACACAAAACTAAGATCAGTTTCAATTTAGCCCTACCCTGGTAAATTCATCATTGGATAGTGTTAGTCCAGATACGGGGCGTGTCTAATGCCTATCTCCGTAGTCGAGGGGAGTCATCAAATTCCCCGACACTCATTTTGAAAAAAAGTTGGGTTTTAGACCATTCTACCGGTGCGGGGGTCCAGAATGCCTTTTGGCACCAAAATCCCCAAATTAAAGCCTCTAGAATGTTCATCTTGATTTACAGGCTCTTATTTTAATGACACATAATATTTCCTAGTTTTTTGCTTGCTAAAAATAGTTGAAGCCGTTCCAGCTCTGGGCAATGATTTTTACCCTATATGGCGTGCCCCCGGTGTCCACCCTAATGTACGGGAGCCTAGTTTCATTCATGGATGGTTTTTGGTAGCTCGAAGGTCCATAAAAAGCCATCCACACAAAGTTGCACGCACCGAGGAGAAAAAAATGTAAAGAGGCAAGCCCTTTTGGGAGGATTGGACACAAAAGCGCTCATCCCTCTATTCTGCTCCTCATAGAGAGGCGCAACTTGGTCTATGGGCCCTTTTGTCTCCCATGGTGGGTGCTTTTGTGCCCACCTCTCTGTATGAGGTTGTTTGAATTGCGGGAATGGCCTATAGGCACTTGGGCCCACCTGTTGGGGGCTTGAGCACCCAACTCATTGCTTGTGATGTTTGTCAACCCAAGGGGACTCCATTCAAGCACTACTTTAGCTGCTTGCAATGTTAGACAATCTGAATTCTTGTTGAGATGATGTGAATTCCAACCAAACAACTTGAAATCTACTAATTAATCACTTCCTCGTCTATATCACCATCAATTTGAACAAGCGACCAAAAATATCTAGAACATTCACACCTTTCTCAATGATTTGATCACCCATAATTACAACTCTATCACTAGAGTTACTACTACTAAAATTACATTTTAAGTATTCAGTTCTAAATCTCTAAATATACTAAAAAAAAGACTTTAAACTTCAATATCGGCCTCCATAATTTAAGTTTTTCCTAAAGTCTTTCTCTAATCTTATCCATAAGAAGGATATCATCGGCAAAAAGCATACACCAAGGCGCAACCTCCTCTAAATGTCTAATAAAGGCATCCATAAAAAAAGCAAAATCATATGTGTTTAAATCTTTTTTCTTGATGTAATTAGAGTTGTTGATGATCCTATTTTGAACTAGGTTGGGGTTGCTCAAAATTGGCTAAAAGAAAATTCGATTCAAAATTTTTGCTCGTAGCTCGGCTCCTTTATTTTGATCTGATCTCAATCTGATCCAAAATTTGAATCAATTTTTTGAGCGATTAACAAACTTTGAGCTAAATTCACAGTCATATGTTGTCAATGATCCAATTTCGAGCAGAGCTGGGTAGGCTCAAAATCGATTAAAAAAAATTCAATCCAAAATTTTTGCTAATAGATCGACTCATTTATTTTGATCCGATCTCGATCCAAGCCAAATTTCAAATCAATCTTTGAGCGATTAACGATGTTTGAGCTAAACTCACAACCCTAAATGTAATTCAACTAAAACAGGAAAATATTTGGCAAACCTCCTAGTTGCTAAGTCATAAACCCTAAAGTCATTCTTCAAAGCAAAAGAAAATAAAAATTAAAATGAAGATAACAAGTTACCTTCCTTGGTTGTTTGAGGTAGTAGAGGAGTGGAAAGAGAAGAAAAATGAGAGGTTCAAGCCATGATCTCGCAGCTGCATTCCCAACTAGCTCCTATTTTGACTGTATCGCAAGGGATTCGGGGACGAAGACGATAGTTTCGGGGAGAAGATGAGGGCTTTGAGCAGAGAGTTTCAAGGAGAGGCGAGGGTTTTGGGTGGAGAAGACGAGGGTCACAAGAAAAAATTAGGTCAAGACCACAAGGGAGGTGATATCGCGCGAGACAGGATTAGTTACGACGGCCTATCAATGGCTGTGAGTGTGTCAATTATTAAAACTATTACCCGCGGCTGCTTTTCTCGCTTAATAATAAAAAACGTCAATTAAAATCTCTGCACATGGCAGGTTCGAAGATAACTGACATACTATAGCCGTCATTTAATATTTATTTATAACCGACTGGTTTTTTTCACCTGTAATAACTAAAAATAGTCGGAAAATAAAAAATAGTTGATAAGCGACAATATATGGTGTACTTGTGGCGTCACAAATAACCAAGATAAAAATTTGTTATGAAACCATCG
>NW_018165011.1:19933-25706 GCF_001263595.1 Phalaenopsis equestris | reverse complement strand
AATATAAATATAAAATATGCATAAAATATATTAAAGTTCAAAATTTTATCTTTAAATTAATAAAATATATTTTAAAAAATAATATTTTTATTTTTTTATATCTAGTAATCTTTTGTTATAATTGCTACTATTTGTCGTTTTATTATAATGCTTGCATGAAAATATTGTTTTATCTATTTCAATAATGAATATAAAATGATTTGTTAGCTGGTTTGAACTCGTAGAATTAAGTTTAAGCTTAAATTTGAACTTAATTAATTGATCAAGCTCAAATTGAGAGTGGCTTGACATCTACTTATTTTACGCATTCGGTTGACATATAATGCCCAAAATCTTGCCCTTTAAAAGTTATAATGGTCATTAATTGATTGTTCTGACGGGATTAGATTTGCTTCGTAAGCTTATTATTTATTGTTTAGAAAGTATGTTGATTGCTGACATAGTTCATGCCTATATAAAGGTGTGCATATTGCATTAAGTGTAAAAAGGAATACAAAGATGTACAAAAAACACGTCCTAATGCATGTGCAAAAGAGGTCCTATCATTCAGGAGGATGACAAAAGCTCTGAGAATTTAGGGACCTAATCAAATGAAAAGCTAAGAGCCTTTCGGGCACAAAAATGAGAGCTCTACTAAGCTCCTGAGTTACAAAATGAAAAAAGAATTTGTCTAAATGAGGTAAGAAAAGCAAAAGAGTGACTAAGTTCCGAGTGTTCTTTCCAAGTCTTTTGGGCCATCATGCCCCTTAACTAGTTGATGACGTTCGCATTTTCATGTCATTGATCTCCAATATCTGAGGATGAATGCGGTCCTTAAGTTCAACAAAGTTCTTGTCCTAGTGAAATACAAATTGCCCCCCATAACGCCAAGTAACTCGCAGGTACCATCCTGATCATCACGCCTGTGCCGAGACAATGGCTGGGTAGAAGTGCCCCGTGTTCGAATAAGTTATTGTCTGGGATGTTAGATATGTAAATACATAAGAATTGAATGGAATGTATGTACGTCTTCCTAATAAAAATTTTCTACATCTCAAGTGAGTTAATATATAAAAATGCTTGAATTTTAGTTGGCCACTACAACCTATGTGATCCACAGCTCGTGCAGCTATTGATTCGGGCCTCTACTACCCATGGACGTCATCACATCTCACCACTATGACCTATACGACCTACGTGGTCTACAACTCTCGCAACTCCCTACCATGACCTCTATGGTCAACCGATCCTTCTGAAGCAACCATCTACGACTCAACTGACCAACTACTGTCATGGTTATCAACAGCAACTTCTAAGACAATTTGACGCTACACTCACCACTTACAACACTCACGACAGACTACTACCTCCGCGGTAATTGACAATGGATCTTGCAGCCTACTGTCGCCAAGAACTGCAACCAGATTATAGATGTATCACTTTGTAATTCCATATTCCCTAATTAATGAGAGAGAATATGTGTGCTCACTATTCATAGTGGATTATTTCAACTAAGCAAGACCCAATGGTTTTTCTCCCTTTCAAGGGTTTTCCATGTAAAATTTTGAGTGTCTCCTCCTACTTACTTTTCTTTAATTGCCTGAGTGTGTGTTGGTTTTTCGTGCAATGCTAAGACAATAGATAATCATTACTCTACCACTGTGAATCTTCTAACATGCATTTTTTTAGCGTCGCTAGTGCGAAACAAAGTCTCTTTCAACACTGTATTCAACTCCATGACACCAAGCCGCTACTTTGTATTCTAATGATGTAAATCATCTATCTAGCGAAGGAACCTCCTTTGCATCTTGAAAACCATCTTTGAAACATTCTTTGATGTAGGGGGTAACCTTCACTGCAATCTCGAAAGATAATTTACATCAACATCCTGGGCATGATGTAGAGGGGTAGTCTTCTCACATCCTATTCAAATACAAAGTCTTTCACAACTTCTTTCAGGCTGGAGGGTAACCTTCACTCCAGCCTCGAAAGGTCATTAACGTTAGCATCCCGGGCACGACTGTGATAAGGTAGTCATCCCACATTTCATTCAGAAAATAAGTCTTTGAGAACCACTTATAGACTGGGGGCAATCTTCATTGTAAATAAAGCTTCCTCAGTGCCCCTCACCATACTGGAGTTCCTCTTCAACCGAATTAGGAAGTTGATCTCTTTAAGGTTGATACAGAGGCTGTTTTACAAGCTCATGTGGAAAATACACTCGTAGTGAGGCAAAAGATTCAGAAGCAATAACTAACAAGTTGTCAAACATTATTCTTGAGTATGAATGCAAGCATATTTACAAGAAAATGTATGGCCAATTGTGCATATGCCCTAGCCTCGATAAACATGGAGCTTCTCTGAATCCTCATTCAGGGCTTAATCGATCCTAGAGGGACTCGATTCAACATCTTCTATCACAGGCTACTGCAGTCAACTAGAAGCTTCGACTAACAACCTTTGATAGGTAAAAAAAAAATTTGGTAGATTTCATTCAACCTCTTCTATAACAAGTTATGCTCATCAAGAAGAAGCTTTGACTAAAAACAACCTTAGATAGTTCAACTTTCCTTAGTGATATGATTTTTTCAATTATGTATTAATGTCATCGAACGTCTCTGACCATACAACCCACAACAGGTCCCACATCCTTCAATTCCGCTCCAATACAATCTATAGTCATCAAACAGATGCACTTCGACTGTAAAACAAAATTTTTAGTCAAAGCTTCTTAAGAAAATTGGAACAATCACAATGATTGAAAATGTCTCCACCAAACTCAAGGAAGTCGAGCTTAAGAGACAAGATTCAATGAGAAGCTAAGGCGCTTCTAGAAGACAAGCCCAAGAGGGAAGTCTCAATGGAATGATATCATACCTATATAAGTCTAGCCCAAGAGGCAAGACTCGATAAGAAGATATCAAACTCCTGACAGCCGAACCCAAGAGACTAAAATCAATGGGCAGATATCATAACATTGAAATTTGAGCCCAAGAGACAAGACTCGATAGAAATATATTCTACCCTTGGAAGCTAAGCCTAAGAGGCAAGACTCAATGAGCATATATCATACCCCTAGCAGCCTAGCTTAAGAGGTTAGACTCAATGGAAAGATATGATACCCCTAGAAGTCAAGCCCAAGAATCAAGACACGATAGGAAAATAGGGTACCCCTGGAAGTCAAGCCCAGGAAGCAAGTTTTGATGGGAAGCTATCATGCCCCTAGGAAGACGAGCTGAAAAGGCAAGTCTTGATGAGAAGCTAGTAGTGAACATGGTACTCACTAGAAAGACTCCAAGAGAGCAAATGGTTGATAGGGTCTCCACTCAAAGACATCAGAATGCTACAAGCCTCAAAAGACACAATTACATCAAAGATATCATAAGGTTACAAGCCATAGAAGGCTCAAGTATATTAAGGACCTCAAATACTGGAAGCCTTAGAAGATACATCAAAGAACTCAGACAGATACAAGCAACAGAAGGCATTCATGCATTTCGAGCTCCTAGAAATCACAAGCCTAAGAAGGTGCAGATCTCAGAAGGCACGAGCCACAACGATATGTGATTATTTTCTATAAAGTGTACATACTAAATTTTATTGCAGATTTCTTGAATCTTGAAAGGCCACAAAACCTCAAAAGATATAAGCCTTAGAAGAGGTTGACATTAACAACTCTTTAAAAGTGGGCAAAAGCATCCTAGAAATTGAGTGAGCATGGCTCAGAAGAAAAGATAAAAACAAGCTCAGAAGTAACAACAAAGATGTACAAAGAAATACATTGCCATCTTCTTTAAATGTCACACTTGACAATTAAAAAGCCAGAAAGATCTACAAATACTGATACAAAGGCTAAATGAGGCCGACTCATCTTTAAATGGTGGCAGATTGCCTCATCAAAATTTTGATACTTTTACTAATCGTTGGGGGGGGGGGGGGCTAGTATCTCAATTTATGGTCGGCCATTACAAAAGTGCATGAATCTCCCTCAAAATGTGTAACAGCAACATGGGAATATTTCATGAAATGTGAAATTGTAACACTAGGAATCTTCCTCAGAATGTGCAACAACAACACACAATTCTCCACCAAAAAGCGTGGCGGGAAATCTTCAAATTTTCTTCATTTCCTTTGGAATGCACAACAGTCGCAGGAAAATCACCACTGTAATGTGCAGCAGTAACGAGAAAGAAGATCCATGCTCATTTGTTGGGCAAGGATGTGAATAACTTTCTTCATTTCAGAGCAAGAAAGAAGATCCTGGGTCACCTGCTAGATAGACACAGGGACAAGTTGCTTCTGCACCGCAACCCGAAAGAAGACCGAGAAAGAAAATCTCGAAGGTCTTGTTGAGTAGGGTCGAGGAGAAATTCTTAGACGACTTTATTCTGCACCGCAACCAAAAAGAATATCGCGTAAGAATATCTATGAGGTCTTGCTAAGCAGGGTCCAAGATAACTATCAGGACAACTTTATTTTGTACGTATGGATGGGGACAAGTTTTCTTCTTGACAATACAAGAAAGAAGATCTTAGGTCACCTGCTAGGCAGTGATGGAGACAAATTTCTTTTTCATCGCAACAAGAAAGATGATCCTGTTGATCATCTGCTAGGTAGGGATGACGACAACTCTTCTGCACTGTAACCGAAAGAATATCCCGAAACTTCTATTGGGTAGGGTTGATGATAACTTTCTAGAAGACTTTCTTTTGCACCGCAACCCAAAAAATAACATGAAAGAAGACCCCAGAGGTTCTGTGGGGTTGGGTCGGGGATAACTTTCATGACAACTTTCTTCCGCATCGTAACTAGAAAAAGGATCACGAAAGATCCCAGAGGTTCTGCTTGGTAGGGTCGGGGATAATTTTCAGGATGTATTTTTCTCGCTTCTTCATAATAGAAGATCAAAATGAGAAAAAAAACAGAACTCCCAGCCTCTTCTTCTTCCTCACATCTTTTCTTCTGGAAAATCTCAGATCACATGCTGGGCACAGATAAGGACTCTACCTCCAGCCTCTTCTTCTTCCTATGTATTGGCTCAAAAAGAATTATGTCATTTAAGGCTCATTATTAAAAAAAACCCGAAATTTGCATCTAATTCTCTCCTGCCGCAGACTCCAACGCTCCCAATTGCGTTGTTCGGTGGTCTGCATTTCCTTCAACGATCCTGTTTTCGGCACTCTTAGTTCTGACACTCGTCATTTGCTTTAGAGCCTACCGTAGGGTTAAGCTCGAGCCACCCTCGACTTGAGCTTGAGCTTGATTAATTTTATCAAGCTTGAACTTAAGTCTATGAGTTCAAGCCGACTTGCGCGCCGATTTGTTTAATATAAACGAAAGAAAATGATATATATTAAGCTAGCTATATATATGAAGCTAGCTTTATGATAAAATGACAAATAAAATGAACAATTGGAAGATAAATAATAAGAAATCACTTAATACACAATACAAAATATTATTTGCTTAACATTTTTAGTACCTTAATGATAAAGTCTTTAAATTTAGTATATTTTGAATATATTTTATATTAATATTTTCTTAAACGAGTTGGCTCACAAACAAACCAGTCGAGGAGGGGTTAGCTTGAGCTTGGCTTGTTAGCTCATCGAGCTTAGTTCACAAGACACTTATTGAGTCGAGCTCATATAAGGCTCATAAATTGGCTTGACTCACTTACACCCCTAGCCTGCCGCCATTGGATCTGTGCAAAAATATCGGGATGTTATGCGTGGACTTATACATTTAATTGAAAGGATTATATATATATATATATCTGTGTGTGTGTGTGTGT
>NW_018165011.1:16662-19877 GCF_001263595.1 Phalaenopsis equestris | reverse complement strand
TATATATATATAAAAGGCTTTGAATTTTAATATTTTCAGAAGATGAAGTTAATCTTGCATTAAAATAGGGGAACTAATACACCAACAACAAATTCTCATCATTCGATATGAATCTCGAGACATGACACAGATCTAGGAATAATTTTTTGAGCAAGAAATATTAAAATTTTGATTAAAAGTCATCCAAAGCTTCTATTTCAGTAAACTTACAGTCAAACTGACCGACTTGACAAAACCAACCCAATGATGCCGAAATTGGTCTGATACAAGACAAAACAAGCTCAGACCAAGTCATTGAATCAATTTTAGAAGCTTTTTGAGCATATTTAAAATGTCAAACGAATGTCAAATCTGACAAGCTTATAGTCGAATTAAGCATCTCGACAGATGAATCAAACGAGCCCAAAATTGTGTAATTCCAACATTATTAAGGCACTCAAACGTCCATCAAATATCGTCCGATCGAGGAAATCTCTCTGAGCCGTTTTATCATAATGGTTCATATTCTTTCATTAATTTTGGCCAACTCCTCTCATGAGGGAGAGAAGGAGAAAGCTTGAAGCCTGAAGAAGACTGAAACTTGGAGAAGAAGCTAAAGTTGCCTCTAACTCCTGCAGCTGCCAACCATTGATCACTATCAAGTTTGTTCACGAGTTTTAAATGATACAACACACAAATAGAAATGAACAAAACATCAAGCTGTAGAAGTTTGTTCATTTAGAAATCGAGTACTTATGAAATTCTTCACGCTTTTTTGATTACTTAATCAAAGATCATAAATGTGTTTTAATCAAGCTGAGTCATAAACAGCTTGTCGAATGCTCGGTTCATTTGTAGCCATGGAGATCCAAGTACTTTTCTTATATGTCTCTTTGGTTTTAGCACTATATCATAATGCCCAACCAAGTTTAACTTCTTATTGATTTCATATTAGGATTGCTTAATCAATATCATCTCTATATCGTTAAATACTTGTGACCTATTCCAAATCAATATTCACATTTAGAGTAATTAAGATTGAACTCAAACTTGATCAACATAAAGTTTAACTAGACCAATTTGGTGAATTGACTTGTTAAGATGACACATTAATCAATTCAACCACTTGTCAACCTGACATTCATCGAAAGACGAATAAATATTTGTCATTTACGCAGCACAACTATAACTATTCGATAATTCAACATGCTTCAAATTGTATCAATACAATCAGAAGGTGGTTCTTAGCCAGAGCTCCATCAAACTAGAGGGTGTGAAACAAAATCATTACATTTTTATTCTTTTTCAATGTAGCTCATTATTTAATGCAGTTAGTATGAACCGAAACCTATAAATAAGGGGGTCAAGCTTGAGTCTCATCAGACGCGATCTACTCGTGTTCTTAACTTCTTAATCAATAAAATCTCAAAGCTTCTCTCTCTACAACTTTATTTCTTATTATCTCTTTTGTATATCTTCGCTTCTAAATTACTTCTGCATATATTATGTGAGATTTCAAATATTGTAAAATCAATCTCTACATACTATTAAAATGTTTATTGAAATATAATAATTTTCAATTAAAATTCTTACTTCATAAATTTAAACACACATTTGGTGCTCACTTAACAATTCTTCAAACTCAAGTGTCCAACATTTTCTTCCTTTTTCCTAAAATAAATCAAAAAATCATACATTAAACATATTACAAGTTAATCTACTAATGATATGAATGTTGTTGGATCTTGAATTGTTTATTAGTTCACACTTCATAGACAAGAGTACTTAGAGAAAAGAAAGAGAAAGAAAAAGACTTTTAGAATTTTATTGCTTAGGAAGAGAGTACAAAATATGCATAGTGGAATTTAAGGAATAATTATATGATCGGCTCATTCTCAACTTTTAATCTTTATTTATAGATTTGGGATAATTTTGACTTTGATACATAATTGGTTTATAGAGCTAGAATTTAATAAAGAATGCAACAAAATACAAGATGATACAATGTATCTGCAACACTATAAAACGTTGAGCTGTCAACTTAAGTAAACTGTCATATTCTAGCTGACAAGCTAACAAATTGACATACTATTAATAATTAGGATTCTTTTGTCGAGTTGTGAGTTGATGATATTCTGGTCATTTTAGCCTAATTCTACTAAGTTGACACTTGAATAGATTATATGATCTGAGTCTGATTATAAATTGATTTCGTTGGACAATAGATTTCAATTGAACTCTTACGTACTTGGCTATACAAACACCTTATTCACCTGTCTCATAAAGTATTGTTGGTCCTTAAACCAAAAATAAACACAAGAATTTGTAATGCTCATAGAATAAATTGAATAGAGTCTTGAGAATATTTTTTATCTTGACTTTATAATAAGTGATAATCAATTCTCAAATCATTGTAAGAAAAGATTGTAGTGTGTTGAGAAATTAGGGCGAAGAAAAACAAGAACGACATAAATCCAGAAGAACACAGAGATTTAACGAAGTTCGGCAAATATGCCTACATCCTCGGGAGCAGAGCGACGACCTCCTTTTCAATATTCAGAAAAGAGTACATAATACAAGATTCAGTTCTCTCAAAGACCTAGAACTACAAACAGGTCTATCTATAATCCTAGAGTAAACCCTACAGTACAATATGTAATTACCAAATTACCCTTGTACCGTATAGCGGGGCGTTGACCGAGCACCCCCAACCCACATAACGTAACTTCCCGATTTGAACAGATTCTTCCGCTTCGCTCCACTCTGCTCCGCTTCATTCCAACATCTGTCCCTATATGGTATATGAGTCATACCATAACATAATGCTCTTCAACTAAAGAAATAGAACATCACCCCTAACTAAGGGATATTTGATCTTAAGAGTGATCTTATCTACACAACCTCATTATGTCCATATGTAGTAAATTGAAAACTGTTTATGAAAATTATAGTTTTATTTTTTATTTATTATACCCGTAATAGAAAGCATCATATTTAAACAGGTTGAAGTTGTTTGTAAAGCTTAAAGTTAGGATTGATTTCTTTCTAAAACCAACCAAAGAAAACAAGTCTAACACATTTTATATTTTTTAATATGTATTTTTGAACTTACAACAAATTCAACTAGAAATTTTCCTTCTTTTTTTTCCCTTAAATTTTTTTATTTTTATTTTCTTTTATCAAAAGTCCCACCCAATTCCTATATATTTATATATGTAACACATAAATTTTATTTT
>NW_018165011.1:16109-16562 GCF_001263595.1 Phalaenopsis equestris | reverse complement strand
ACCCCACACCAAAAATAGTGCCGACAGGCTTGTGGGCAACCTTCACTACATTCTTAAAAGGCCCTTCATGTTAATGACTTAGGTAAGATATGATGGGATAATCATATTGCATCCCATTCAAATATCAAATCTATGAGAATGAATTTCAAATATCAAAAGATCATTCACATCAATATCCCGGGTACGATTGTGGTGGGATAATCATCTTAGATTTTATTTTGATACCAAGTTTACAAGAACCATTCTAGGCTAAAGGTAAATTCCATCACAAATTTGAGAGGACACTCATATTGTCATCTTAAAATGACAAAAAGATCCACTACAGATCAGAGCTGTCAAGCAAGAAAGCTTCTCATCATTTGGATCAAGAAACTGACCTACTCAATATTGAATATATGGACAATTTTATGCAAAATAAAAGGGCTCACATATATATATATATATATATATATA
>NW_018165011.1:13946-15978 GCF_001263595.1 Phalaenopsis equestris | reverse complement strand
ATAATAATAATAATAATAATAATAATAATAATAATAATAACCCTCTTGTGATTAACATCATACCCAACCATTGTACCAAACACCATAGCGAAACCACCATCAAATTAATGTTGTTGCTAGACTTTCATTATTCGACAACCTTCTCCTAATCACTATGATCATCATCCAATCTCTATTACACTCACAAAAGTTCAAGTTAGTGTTCCGAATTTTATAATTTTGTATTCTTTAATTAAAGAGATAGGGCAAGCAATGTATCTTTTGTGTGTGTTAGATCTCCGTATTAAGATTAAGGCATTAAGTTATTTTTTTTTCGCATGCAACAAAAGTTGATGTGTAATTAATCCGACAAATACAACATTTTTTTTAATTTTTGAAAATAAATAAAATAGAAAACAATAAACTAAAAAAAATCCACAATGGAGCTTATATATTTGGGAAATTTACATAAAAGACACACAATTAGTTTGTATTTACATACAAACTCCTAAAATTTGATATTTACATTTGTAATATTTTTATAACCTAAACTTGGAAATGTACTTTTATTTTGAAAAGTTATAATAATGATACTTTATATAATATTAAAAATTTAAGTATTACGTATATAAAAATTAAAAATTTAGGTGTTAAAACATTCAAATACATAAAAATTTAGTGGTACGCATCTAACTTAATCTTTATGTGTGCTAGAAAATTCATGGTCGCAGATTAACAAATTATTATCTTAGTATTGTACGAGAATCCGTCACACATAGATAAAATAAAATAATCAGTGGCGACATCTAAATTTTTTACGTGGAAAACTTGAAAAGAGAAAAA
Organism: Phalaenopsis equestris; assembly: GCF_001263595.1. NCBI lineage: Eukaryota > Viridiplantae > Streptophyta > Magnoliopsida > Asparagales > Orchidaceae > Phalaenopsis > Phalaenopsis equestris. Next base: position 15,156 of record NW_018165011.1, on the reverse strand, counting down.
ATCACGAGGCTTCGCCTAATTAAAATTTTTCACTATGAGTTGATTACAAACCCAACATTTTATCCCACTGGAGGAAAAGGGTTACACAGTTTCTCAGATTACAATGTTAGTGAGCAGAAGAACTTGTTGCCCTGCAGTAGGGAGCGATCTCAGCTAGGAGTGAATGCTGGAGTTTCAAAGCACCATCTTTGGGGTCAACACACCGTTCGTGATGACGTGCAACTTCGTAGGTTTTTACATGATTGTGCGGTGTCGGTGGTTGCTTCACATAGAGATTCACCATAAAGAGCGGGCGGCGGTAAGATATGATTAGAGGCGACGGTGGCCAAGTTGGCTAGAGTGGAGGTTGTGATGGCTGTCGAAGCAGTGGTCGGTGGTGGTTGGAAGTTGCAGGAGTATAAAGTGTGTGCCATATCGTCGGTGCAAAATCTTGGGCTTTAGCTCCCTCTTCTACAAGCTTTGGTCTTCCACGGGCTCAGAGTTTAGTCCCTTCTCAAGGTGGGGTAGAGCCCTATTTATAGTGTCTAGATTACAAATAAGGAAGAAATTCATACCACTTTGATCGAACTAACTCTAAGAGAAACTCTTCATTGGATGTCAAACATTTGAGTACCTTAAAGATGTCGAAATTGAGTGATAATTGGCTCGTTGCATTCATTTCGGAGATGCTCGGTTCTACTATAAGCATGTCAAATTAAAAATCCATTTGATCTTCCAATCATGCCCGAAAAACTTTTAAAAGTGACTCTGATTGGATCAACTTTAGCACTATTGGATCAGTCTCGTCGAACTAGTCAATTTGGCTGTAAGTTTGCTGAAATCGAAGCTCTAAATAAATTTTAATCGAATTTTGAATATTTCTTACACAAAAAACTGACTTGAGATCTATCATACATCAAGATTCATGTCGGATGGTAGAAATTTATTGATGGCTCATCGTTTATATTATTTTTAGATTTTGAATAAAGAGAAGGGAGCATGTATCTAATCAAATAAATATAAGGGTGTCTTGGGGGCAACGATGTGGTGAAGATGTGATGGTATTCTATACTTTTTGTGTTCGGTAAAACTATATTTTGTTTGTTTTTTTTTTTTTAAACTATGATTTACAATCAAATCTAAAGCTGCCCTCAACACACTCTAAGATTAAAAAGAACCTTTTAAAAAATTCATCCCTTCATTGTCTAACATATATATATATATATATATA
>NW_018165011.1:12400-13894 GCF_001263595.1 Phalaenopsis equestris | reverse complement strand
ATATATATATACATATATATATATATAAAAGTTCGCTCAAAAGATTGGCGACGGTGGAAAACTAAATTCAAGAGACCGAGTTAATATTTTTCTCTTCAAAGGACCACACCTTATACTAGAGCGATCTGCATGCTTAACTATCCCCAACTCTCCCCATCCTCCTTATTCACATTATCACAGTTTTACATGCACACGACTTATAAAATTAGCAACAGAATCTGTTAAGACTTGATTAATAGCTCATTTATTATTTTTATTTTTTATTTGGAAGCATGATCCAATCTTATTCACGCCCGGTTTCCTTGCTTCCTTGCTTCCTTGCTTCCACCGTCACTTTAAGTCCATCCCTCATGTAAAGCGTAGTCGTCAAGCTCGGCACCACCTTCTGCCCTTCCTCCACCACCACCTTATACCTCAGCAGCATCGCCGCCACCACCATTTTCATCTGCATGTACGCAAATTTCTTCCCCACACACAATCTCGGCCCAGCATTAAACACAACATACTTAAACGGGTTCTCCACTGTAAAAACACTCTTCTTTAACCACCTCTCCGGCCTGAACTCCATACAATCCTTCCCCCATATCCCTTCCATCCTCCCCATAGCGTATATCAAGTATATTACCCTTCCGCCTTTCCTTATCCTCGTCCCATCCGGCAACACGTCGTCTTCCAACGCCTCCTTAAAGTCCATTGGCACCGATGGATAAAGCCTTAAAGACTCCGTCAATGCCGCATGCAGATACTCCATCCTCTTCAACTCATCGACGGTAAACACCGCCTCGTCCAATTCAACCGCCGCTGCAGCGACTCCTCTCTGCTTTATTATCGCCAATATCTCGGCGAGAATCTGCCCCCCCTGCCGCTCCACGCGAGGGTGCTTATGAAGTAACCAAAAGAACCATGCCAGCGCTACCGAGCTAGTATCTCTCCCTGCCAGTATGAAGCTAATGCAAAAGTCCTTAAGAAACTAAGAAACTTATCAGAGTATCCTTGCTCCCTACTCATGAGCCTTGACAGCAAATCTGACCGCTCGTTAAAGCAAAGATCAGCCTTGCGGTCTCGTACCGTTTTTTCCGCGAACTCATGTACGGAACGGATAGCAATCCTGAGCCTCCTCTCTGTCCCCACGTCCAACACCTTCATAATCTTCCAAACAGGAGGCGGCACCAGGAACCGAAAAAGGGTAAACCGCGTGGCCTCCTCAAACGCCTTCGCGAACGGAACTTCCGGTAAGTCAGCAGCGAGGCAGCCAGGGTCCACCCCGAAAGCCGCCGTGCAGATATTGTCAAACGTGAACCGCAGGAACACGTCTTGGAGATCGACGACGGTGGACTTTTCGGCTAGCCGGCGGAGCAGTGGGAGTAGCTTTTGGTGCACAAGTTCACGAATGGTATCGGCAGAGTATTCGACGAAGCGCGAGGAGTGAATCTCGGCGGTGGCGGCGCGGCGCTGGTCTCTCCACGCGGCGTCATCGGCGTTGAAAATGCCGTC
>NW_018165011.1:0-9313 GCF_001263595.1 Phalaenopsis equestris | reverse complement strand
TGAATATCCTGCCCCTTAGGAGAAATATCTTCATCTTGTGAATATCCTGCCCCTTAGGAAAAATCTCCACCTTGCGAATATCCAGCCCTTTAGGAAAAAATTTTCACCTTGCGAATATCCTGCCATTTAGGAGAAAATCTCCACATTGCAAATATCCAGCCCCTTAGGAGAACTATCTCCACCTTGCGAATATTCTACCCCTTAGGAGAAAATCTCCACCTTGCGAATATCCAGCCCCTTAGGAAAAAAATATCATGGAGTTTCTTATGCACAAATGTGGGTTGAAGCACTTTTCTTGTTCGCGCCAGCACATCGGCAAAACTGCTGTCCCATGAGCGAAACCCTTCGCGGAGATATTTCGCGAAACCACTGTTCGCGAATAATCGCGTCTACTCGCTCGCCAGCACCCTACCGAACTCCACCTGTCGCAAACTCCACCTGCGACGAACTTGCAAACTCAGTTGGTCGAACATCACCAAAATCCTCTGTTTGCAAATGCTCCTGTTCGCGGTAACTGCACACGAGCTCCTGTTCGCGAACTCCACCTCGCCTAATGCCGCGAAAGTTCATGAACTGTCGTGCCTCAAAATCGCGACGCCACCTCAACCACGAACTCCCCGAAGCATAACTCGTTGAACTGTCGTAGCCTTTTATCCGAACTGCTTCGCACCTGTTCGTTCCCGCAAGCCCGTTCGCCTTGCGAACAATTTTGATCCTGTAACAAAAACTTTTCTGCAAACAAAATCTTCTGCAAAAATCCTTTCTTAGAACTCTTTTTTTTTGAATTAGAACTCCTTTTTTTTTTGAAAAAGAATGAAAAGAGAAAAAAAATTTTTTTTTTTGAAAAAAGGAAAATATTTATCCTTAATTAAGAAATTTTGCTTAATTAAATTTCTTTAATTAAGTTTTTCTTAATTAAATGCTTTTAACAAACATAATTTTAAATAAATTTCCTTTCCAACTACTCAGCAGCCGGAGGGATTGGATTCCTTTCTCAGCAGAGCCAAAAATGGGCCCGCTCCTTTCCTTTTCTGCCATTCTGCCAGATCTCGCGTGCGAGCCTTCCTTTCCAGCGCGAACCCTTCCGCCTCTGCTGCCTCCTCCCCGATCGCAGCCTGTCGCCGAGCCGCTGAAGCCGAAATTTCTGCGATCCTCTCGCCTTTGGCTCCGCTTGCTCCCGCGATTCCTTCTCCCGAGCCACTTCCTTCAGTCCCGCGATCTTCCGAACACCACGAACTCCTGCAAAACGCCCTCCGCACGAAACCTCTGCGGCCGAGTTCTCCGTCGTGCGAAGATCTGGAACCTGCGCTTGCGTCGTGCAAGATATGCCGCCCGAACTTCTTCTTGCACCGATGAAAATTTTCTTCCTTGCCCTCGAACCTGTCTCTGATACCACTTGTTGAGAAAATTAAGGCGAAGAAAAATAGTAATCGACACAAATCCAGAAGAACACGGAGATTTAACAAGGTTCGGCAAAGATGTCTACGTCCTCGGGAGCAGAGCGGCGACCTTCTTTTCAATATTCAGAAAAGAATACAGAATACAAAATTCAACTCTCTCAAAGACCTAGGATTACAAACAGGTCTATTTATAATCCTAGAGTAAACCCTACAGTACAATATATAATTCCCAAATTACCCATGTATCGTATAACGGGGCGTTGACCCAACACCTCCAACCCACATAACATAACTTCCCGATTTGGACAGATTCTTCCGCTTCGCTCCGCTCTGCTCCGCTTCGTTCCAGCGTATGTCCCTATATGGTATATTAGCCATACCATAACATATTTCGTATGAAGTGATGGTTAATTTTTATTTTAATTATAAATCAAAATTATATAATTTAATGTCATTTTGAATATCATTTTAATTATACTTAAATGATAATAAATTATTTAATATTGATTTATATTAGAATTAAAATAACTAACACTCTATATGAAATAAGTAATTAAGAAGTTAGTTAAATATTAAATACTTATACATGGTTAATAGAATTTGTTCGTCTGTCTATGATGCCCGAACACTTTACATTAAGAAATAGTGTAGTGCCACACGCCTCCGAAGTGTACTAAACGCAACATAAAAGTTTTTCAGTTTAAATAAATTAATAAAATAACAATTTCTAAAAATATTTTTAAGATTAAGACTTTAAATAATATTTTCTCTTTCTTAAAAGTGAAATTTATCATGATGCAATGTATGAGTTAGTGCTAATTTTTCTATATCATAAACTAAATAATATTTTAATAATCTTTTAGATTTTGAAAAATAATGTCTTATTTATTATTCTTGAAGTTTTATTTTTTAAAATTTTATTTTACTTTTAGAATTTATATCAGAAAGATTTACAAGCATGCCACTCAATTCTTATGTATTTAGATATCTAATAACTCAACTTCAAATTTTACATATACATGTCATCTTAATTATGCATGATAAAGATGTATTATACTTTTTAAAAGTTAAACTAGTGATATCCTTGTTGTATGAAATACTTGGGTGATATAAATTTAAAAAAATAGACGTTAATGGGGTGATAGGTAGGTAAATGCTTCTTTATAATTATAAAGTAGTATCTGACTCGCATCAATGTGCTTTATTTTTAAAATAGAAATGTCACATGTCTATCGTTTCTGTGTCCCGTGTTCATCTCCATGTGTCATATGGTTCATACCTCAAGAGAACTAATAAGGAAGCTGGAAAGAGAGAGCTAGTGAAGAGAAATAGTAGAGGATTGCTATATTATTTCTGTTGGTAACAGTTCAATGGTTTGTCCATTTTACATGAAGTCTCCCTCTTTGTATAGGGTGTATTTCTCCCATAATATATATGTATGTATGTATAAGTGTGTGTGTGTATGATGACTATGCAAATCCTTAGCGAAATTTCTTTATCTTAATCTAACTTACGTGTATAAATATTGTTGTATATAATGTATTATCTTTTATATGTGCGTATGGGATCTGTCTTCTTCCCTCTATACACTTCGTTTGGTAACATCTCATCGCTTATTCAGTCCCTGGCACTCCATAGTTGGAATTAGCCCTAAGGCCAGTTTGTTAACTTCACAATTTTGATTATAACAAACATATGATTGATAAACCTATGATCACATGATTGTGTGTATGAAGAAAGTTTGAAGCTTGAGTTTGTATTTATAGCTTAAATTTGGTTAATAAACTAATTTTAGTTAATTATATTTATTAAAATTTAATGAAACATATTTTAAAAGTTTTAATTTATTTTAAAATTTTTCAAAAATTATTTAATCAAAATATCTTAGTGCGCCTAATTTTAAAAATTAATTACACCATAGGAGGAGAAGCTGGAATTAGCATTTGATATTTGCGCGGAAATTTTCAATGTAAATATTAGCATTTGATTAGTGGCTGCTAAGCGGCAAAAAAAGTTATAATATTTGTGTCGTATTTGCATGAGATTATTCGTCCGTAATAGAGTTTTGAAAGCGGACGGACTATGCGTTGACTTTGCATCTAAAAAACGACGCAAATACTTGTTTATGTCGAAATAATCCAATGCAACTTCGACATAAATGGCCTAATTTACTCTTTCCGCCCACCCAAATTTTATTTTCTCTCCGTGCTCGTCTCCCCCTCTTACCGAAAGCCTCTTGTCTTCCCATTTCTCCTTTCCCTCTCCCTCACGGGTTCGCTAAAATTTATCGCCTTCCCAAACGAACCTTCGCAATACATTCACCATTGGAGCTAGTTGGGAAGGTAACGACGTACATGTACAAAGACCATTGAAACTCCTATAGTTCTCATCCTTCCTCTTCGCTCCAATAAAAAAAAATTGAGGAAGGTAATTTCGTTTGCGTCAGTCTTTGTCATTTAAATTTTTATTTAGTGAAATGGGTTATTCATATGTAATGTTTAGGTGTTAGGTATGTATGAAAATCTTTGTGTAATGCGTGCCCTATCAAAGTGCATAGGTAATGTGGTGTATACAAATTTAAGTTTTGGTTTTAGATATGTATATATATAAGAAGTGAGTGGTGTGTATGAAAATATACATAGACATGTATTGTGGAATGTATGTAAAAATTAAAGTTTAGATGTTAGAGACAAGACCTGCTGATTTTGTGGTGCATATAGATTCAAACAAAGGGGATTAAAAGTAATAAAAAAACAAAAAAATACTCCATACAAACATCTATTTTATTTTCCGCTCATACCTCGATTTCAGAGATTGTTCGCTTCCATGAGTACAACCCCTCACATGACTTGATACAGTTAGATCCATTGATGCAAACTTGATGAGCCATCCGCCACATGGTGAGGCTTGGACATAATTTGAACGTACATACCCAGACATTGCAGCTGAAGCATGCAATGTCAGGTTTGGGCTATGTGCAGATGTCTTCACCCCGTACAATCATACTACAACCCTGTACTCATGTTGGTCAGTGATCATTACGTCGTACAATTTGTCCCTCGATATGTGCATGACTGTGTCGTTCTTATTTTTGACGTTGATCATACCAAGTTCACATAGCTCAAAGCAGAGAATCGATGTCTACTTATAACCTTTGATTGAAGAGCTTCAAATTATATAGACAAGTGCACTTACATATGACATCATTACGAAATAGATTTTTCAACTAAAAGTGGCTCTTATGTGGAGAATTAGTGATTTTTTGGTCTATGAGATGCTATCTGGTTGGAACACAATGGGGAAATTGACTTGTCCTCATTGCATGGATATATCGAAGGCATTTACTTTAAAACATAGTAGGGAAATAGTTGGTTCCACTACCACCGAAGATTTCTTCACCGCAATTATCCTTTTAGAAGGAACAAAGATGTATTCTTAAAATAAAGGAATGGGAAATCAAGTCCACCTTCCAAGCTTACTGGAGTCAAAACAGTAAAGATGATCAGTGAAGTATCGAAGATCACTAAAAGACCATAGTTAGCTTCATCTCGTCTTCTTGATTTAGGTGTCACACACAACTGGACTAAGCACAGCATATTCTGGGATCTTCCGTACTCGAAGACTAATTTGATTAGACATAATCTCAATATTATGCACATTGAGCAGAATTTTTTTGATAACATCATTAACGATAACATCATTAACATTGTGATGGATATCAAGGGTAAGGCAAAAGATAATGTAAAGTTAGAGTGAATCTGAAAGAGTGTGTTGTAAAAGAAAAACTTTAGAGTTTCAGGAGATAAATGGAGGTAAATTAATAAAGCCCAAAGCTACATATTGTCTTACATCAGATCAGCAGAGAATAATTTTTGAGTGGGTGAATTCTCTGAAGTTTCTCTATAGTTTTGTTTCAAATTTAAGCAGTTATTTTGACTTGGGAACGGGTAAGATATTTGGCATGAAAAGTCATGACTTCCATAAATTTCTACAGTGCTTTCTACCCATTGCATATCAAGCACTGCCGAAGCTACTGCTTGAACCTTTGATCAAATTCAATGTATTGTTCAGAGAGTTGTGTGCAGAGACACTGACCGTTGATTCATTGAGACAATTTGATGCGAGTATTCCCCTATTATTATGTAAGCTTGATCAGATATTTCCTCCTAGTTTTCATAACTCTATGGAGCATCCGTATATACATATATGTTATGAGACTATACTGGGGGTCCAGTGCAGTACAAATGAATGTATCCCTTCGAGAGGTATGTCTTCTTGATGCTTATATCAAATGTTCACCTCATTTTATTTCACACTAAATGACCACTATATTCAATGTAAACTACATGTGCTGCAAATTTTTAAATAAAATAAAAAAATGGTTAAGAGTAAAGCACATCCTGAGGGATTGATCTGCGAAGTTTTATCCATTTGTTTTGGCATGCTAAGCTACACAGATTTATTACAATTAATACTGTGATAGAGTAAGGGTTAAAGTATATTGAGTTATGGTTATAGGGAATAAATCAAGGAAAACTACTGATCTGCATAGAACTATAGAATCAATTCATCTGGAGGAAGGTATGTTAAATTTTTATATTAAGGGCAGCATAAATGATGAAATATTTGCGCTAGAGGATACTAAAGGAATTTTTTGAAGATGTTCTTAGTATTGATGAGGATGATGATGAGAGTGAAGAAGAAATTTTAAGTTAATCTTTGATGACAAGTTCCTCAGATGAAACTTAAAAACATAGATTTGTAAATTTTAGATTAGTTGTTACTACTGTTACTTTTTATCTTTTACTTTTGTTGTATTGAGGGGTAATTCTTTACTCTCACTTTTCTTGTTTTTGCACATAGCTGCTACTTGTGTCATAAATTTATCACACTATTTCTTTTTCTTATGACTGTTTTTTCTATCAGTACTAATCTTATTAATGTGAACCCTTTGTTTGTAGATGTCCACATGTGGTGCATGTGGTCATCCACCTCAAAGACCCATGTTTTGGTGAGCCTAGAGACCACCTACTATAGCAGAAAGAGGAGACCATCTACTCCTACCACTGCTTCCACTACTGCTCCCCTACATGTTTCCACATATCCTCTGATGCCTCTTTCCACTCCTTCATTTGTTACATCTCCTCTGACACCTCCGCACCCGTTGTTGCCCCTTCTTCTGTGTCGCTTACCGCTTCCACACCTACTCCCCAAACTGCTGTCGGCACACCTCTTAAGCCTGACCCATTGATTCCTGCCCCCCCCCCCCCCCCCCGACACAGCGCAGAATTACTATTAGAGGGGGGCTCATAAGTTATAATTAACATTTTATTTTGTTTAGTCTTCATGCTATATGCTTCTTTGTAACAAATTTTTTTCTTAAGCAGATTCATTCTCTACAAGTTGCATGTCACGAACATTACAAAGATTATAAGAAGCATGTATGATGAGCTTTATCTATGATGAAAGCAGATTCCTTTATCCACTCAGGATATGTGGTTTAGGGAGTTTGAGGTATAATCATGTAATTTAAATCAGATTTATAAATTTAATTTAATTTCTTACACTAACATGTGGATTTTTGTTTACATTGCAATGGTTCTTCATCTGGCTCCCAGAGCACCACCATCAGATCCGTCGAATCTTTGACATTCGAGGCAGGCATTGCTTGGTGACATGTTCACGACAACCCGCAAGAGGGGCGAGCTGCCTGCCTGGATCGGTGAGGTGCTCTTGGGTCAGTTGACCACAGTCTCTGCCTCTTCTTATTATGAGAGGAAGAGGCAGGAGAAACAGGGGGATTGGGCGATAGAGGGGGCTAGGGGAGCTACACTCCATATTAGCAAATCAATCCCCCATATGGAGCACTACATAAGGTTGGTAAAATTCTTTTAAATATTTAAATATTAATTCAATCCTTGAAGTATTTTATTAGTGCTAACCAATTTTGTACATTAAACATGCCAATGAGTCGAGCCATTGTGGAGTTACTTGTCCGAACTCATCGACGTCCGGGGACTGTGCAGTATTTCTTGGAGCATTTCCATTGGGTTGCTATGAGTTAAAAATCTTGAAGTAAAAGTTTATTTTGACTCTAACTGCTGAATGTGCCAATTAAACATTAGTTTTAATTATACAAGAGGAGTTCTAAGAGCTCTGGGAGATGCATTTGGTCACTCAAGACCATACTTCTGTCAGCACCAGTGGAAGTCAGTCTACCACTACATAGTCTGAGTACGATCTTTGGACCCAACTAATGGGAAAGAAGAATGAGAAGGTTTAAGGCCTTGGAGCGAAGGGCATAACCTTTGAGGCTAAGCACTCTCATTGTCCCGTTCTGAGTTCCTCAAGCTTCTCACAGCCAGACCCAGAGGCTCTTCTCATACAGGTGGCTATAATGAATTAAGAGATCCGTCAGTTGCTTAAACAGATGCTAGAAGGCCAAAACAAAGTCGAGGACTCTATAGAGCGCATGACGAAAACTTTTGCAGATCATCGGGGCAAGTGACCAATGACATAAGTACAGGAGGAGGATGATAGAGATGATGAATATTTTATTTTTATGTTTTCTTTTATTTGTAAGCATTTTGTTGAATATTTGTCGTGAAATTTTTGGCTAACTTAACTATTCTTATTTGAAAAATGATTTGTGATAGCAAACATTTTTTATTAATCTTATTGTTTAGAGATTTGATTTGTGATGTGACTGATTATAATTTGGTATGTGGTGTATAATATGTTTTTTTTCTGCAGGTTATGGAAATATAATTGATCTTTTAGATTTTTTTTCTGTGATACAGGTTTGTGTCGGATTTGTATCATTTTTCCGACGCTAAATCGATAATAATCTTTTGTCATTCAATGATATTTTTCGCCACCAAGTTGATGGTAATACGACTCTATTATTCATCGTCGGATAACTTTGGATGCAAAAATTGACGCACGTTCTCGATGCACGTTTTGAATAAGCAAATCTGACGCTAATACAATACCAAAACCGACGAAAATTACTTGTGTCAGAATATTTTGATGCAGAGTGGACTAAATGAAAATTACTGATGCCTGATTTAACAACGAAAAAAATTAGACGTAAACTAAACGCAAATCCAACGATAACACTTAAATATCGTCTAATTTGGCTTCGATTTACATCTAATATAACTGACACAAATATGCTTAATTCCCGCAGAATTATTTTATGTATATCTTGAAACATATATATTAATTATATATTTATAGATTGTTTGAAGTTCTCTTTTAAATTTAATTTGTTATATTATTTGATTGGGTGCTAGCAAAATTTGTTTTATTTTTTTTTTTGTGTTTTATGAAAATTGTTGTATTTTAGGCTTATGATATTGTTATCAGGGTTTCTCAACCTACACTTGGTGTGAAAGCGATGTTTTGATTGAACGCTGGAATTTTAGTTAGTGGGTTTGGCTAGGCGTAGACATAGTAGGGGACCAAATCATGTAGAAATTTTATTGTATGCTTTAGTAAGCTTCTTGAATGTTTGTGAGAAATTCCAAGGTATTTTAAAGAGCTTGATTTACATTGAAAATTTTAAAAACAAATACAAAAATATAAAATTAAGGGAAAAAAATTTTGTTGGGCAAGGTGAGCGTTTAATCCTAGCACAAATAAAACATAACATTATTTATAAAAATTTACGAAATACCATAAGATATATTATAAAAGAAAAAAAAGATGTTAGAGAAATAAATCCTTTATTTTTAAGAAATAGAGATTATATCTTTGAAGGATATGAATTTTTTAAAAAAGTTGAATGGTTTGAGACTAGTGAGATGGGACCTCAATTTCTTTGGGCTATTTTAATAATCTTATTTTCTTGTTATATCTAGTTGAAATAATACAAGCAAGTGTTGACCTTACTTTTGGTTGAGGTCTAGAAA
>NW_018165010.1:223686-226202 GCF_001263595.1 Phalaenopsis equestris | reverse complement strand
CCTCAACCAAAAGTGAGGTCAACAGACATCTACAATATACTTTTGTTGAGCTGAACACGAACGAACAAATTTGTGTTCATGTTTAACTCGTTTATATATTGAGCGCAAAAAAATTATTCATGTTTGACTTGTTTGCTTAGCAAGCGAATCGAACATGAGTTTCTTAACGAGCTGAACATGAATTGCTCTCGAACAAGTTTGTTTTGATAGCCCTACCTAATAGCTCCAAAGAGCACCCAAACTGCTAATGGTACAAAAGTACACAACATGTAGTGGAAAATGATAAATGTGAGGTGTACAAATTCTATGGCGTTGTCCAATATTTTGCTTGCTCATTCCTTTTCAGTAAATCTTCATTAGTGTTATTGTTCTCCCACTAAAATGTGTTATTTCATTTGACATTCCTAAGATGATATTTCAAGGGAAAGGGACATACTGGACACTTGAGACTGGAATATGACATTGTGGACTTTAGTACTTAGATAGGGAGAGGATGGACACGACCTCGACATCCATGGTAGAGACAGTTGAAGTAAAGAGAACTAGGAGACGTGTAGAAGATGTGTTGTTGTTATATCACAGACGTATGAGACACTCCAGTTTTATTTTATTGAGGCACTTTATCAGTTGTTATATGAAAATATAAATAAACAAAAAATTACTTGTGATGCTTGTGAATTTAACAAACTTATTAGGAGCTCCTATATCAGTTTTGATAAAAGGAGTTCTTGTGGTTTTGGTTTTATACATTCTATGTTTGGGGATCTTATTCTACCATTATTTTGTGATTTTATTGATTATTTTTCTTGTGTTACTTAGTTGTATCTGATGATATATAAGAGTGATGTGTTTGCTTGCTCTGAAGTATTTGGATGTGTATGTTTTATGAAGGATAACATACCATCAAAAGGGAAGTTGAATCCCAGAGCTGCAAAGTGTGTTTTTGTGAGTTATTGTGATATCCAGAAGGGTATGTTTGTTGGATTCCGATAGAGAATAGACGGTTTGTGAGCATGGATGTGTCCTTTAGAGATTATAAATGTACTACACCCTAGAGGCAGCCTCACCCTTCGGTGATTTGCCAGATACTAGGGATATGAGGTAAGAGGGTATGAAAAGTAATGGTGAGAAATTGGTACTTGTGGGAGCGATGTCTACTCCTACGATGTGGGAAGAATCGGCTGAGCAACTGGAAAATGAGGAGATTTGAGACTCAGGCTGAAGGTGTGCTAAAGGTGTATACAAGGAGGAGAAAGTAGAATGAAGAAACTAAGTATGCAGTGTCACTAGTGTCAAAAAGTCTCTTGTCCCGATCTACCCTGACTCTTGAGACACCTACATCACCTACCTCAGACTCAGAATTCACAAGTGATATGATTCATATCCCTTATGCTTCTAACCTCATAACTTTAAAAAGGACCTCTTGCAGAAATGTGGCATATCCTCCTAATTGTTTTGGGTAGGAATATGACACTGCTCAATTTGTTTCATACTCTAACATATTACCTATAAATGGAGCATTGATTGCAACTTTGGACATTGTCCTTATACCCAAGTGTTGACAGGCAGCTAAGGAGGATCCCAAGCGGAAAACAGTCATGCATGAAGAGCTTAAGGCTCTCGATAAAAACAGATCATGGGAGACAGTGTCACTGCCAGCGTAGAAAAGAGTAATTGGGTGTAAATGGATATTCATAGTGAAACAAAATCCAGAAGGGAAGGTGGAGCATTACAAAGCACAAATGGTGGTGAAAGAGTACAATCATATATTTGGCATTGGCTATGAGGAAACATTTGCACCAGTAATGAATATGAACCTAGTAAGAACACTGGTTTCTCTAGTAGTAAATGGCGAGTGAAGGTTATACCAACTCGATGTAATGAATGTGTTTCTTCATGGTGAGTTACTGGATATGGTGTATATGGAGAAACAATAGTATTCGGTACATGACAGACATTGGGCAAGGTGAGCAAATTTAAAAAGTCACTTTATGCCTTGAAGTAGTCTCCTGGAGCCTGATTTGACAAGTTTAAAAAGAGCATGGCGGGCATGAGATATCAGTAGATCAATTTTGATCATGTTGTGTTCTTTCGACAATATGGGGGTCAAACCATTATGTTTGTTATGCATTTTAATGAAATAATTGTCATTAGTGATGATGAGACAGATTTTTCAGCTAAAGGTAAGATTGGACAAAGAATTTGAGGTGAAAGACAGCCCGTGGACCAGAGAGGATGGTCTTGTCTCAAAAGACGTATTTAGTGGATCTCACAGAAACAGGCACGTTGGGATGCAAGGCTGCAGTCTCCCTAATTAATCAGAAGTCCAAGCTCAGTGCAGAGGCATGAAAGCCAATTGAACGTGAGAGGTACTCGTGATTGGTGGGTCATCTGATCTATCTGAGTCACACTTAGGGCTGTCAAAGAAGCTCGTTGTTCGCGAACAGTTCGTGTTTGATTCGCCAAATCGTTCGTGTTCGATCGTTCGATAAGTAAACGAGACGAACACGAACAAA
>NW_018165010.1:222535-223586 GCF_001263595.1 Phalaenopsis equestris | reverse complement strand
TCTAGACCTCAACCAAAAGTGAGGTCAACAAGCTCGAGCACCCAAAAGCTTGTTTTGGGCGGTAATAGAGGGGACAGCCATGTTCTAAGAAAATCACATCCCTTAAACGTCATGCCATTAGACACAAGTATGGGGTCCCACCAAAAACTTTTGGCATTAATCTTATTGAAGTGATTGCCACATCCTTTTTATGACATGTCAACCTTTATAGATATGTGTTATAATGCTACAAGAGAGGGGTTCAATTAAGATTAAAAAAACATTGACTATCATTGAAGAAATATGAAAACTAATAAATAAAAATAACATGCAAAGAAGTGTAGAAGTAAAAAAATTATGCTTGCTTCAAATTTTAGGCTATGAATTACAAACATACCACACAATTTATATATATTTACATATCTAGCACGTACACTTAAAAATATACATGCATAATTTTTACATTACAGCAAACATATCACTGTTATTAATTTTTTAAAAGTGAAATACACCTTTATTATAAGTACTTATGACTTTAAAGTATTTAAAATATAAATATCTAAAAGAAGGGGTTATATATGTAAATAGATAATTAAATGACATGCATGTAAATATTCGTATGAATTTGATAATATAATACTCATGAAAAAAGTCGCTTCACAAAAGGTCCTTCATATCTTATACAGTCTTCACATGTCAGGTACTTGTCGTAGCTTCTGATGTGCTGTATATACTTTCTTGTCTTCTACGAACAGTGATCTACCAGCAGTTTAAAAGTGAAATACACCTTTATTATATGCTCTTTTTGCCATTTAACGTTCCCTCAGTCTGATAGGATATATATATATATATATATATATATTAAAGGAAACGGTATTTGAGCCCGGTGGGCCCTAAATATCGCTTCCCCTTCGCACTCATTCACCTGTGATTGTGTGTTTGCACCATGTGCCTAATATTCCAGAGTCATCGTGTCACGGTGGGATCAAACTCTTGACCTGAGGGGACTTACAGTGAGCCCGCCACCAACAAGCCAAGACTTTCTGCGCGTGCGCACATACACACAGATATA
>NW_018165010.1:218753-222474 GCF_001263595.1 Phalaenopsis equestris | reverse complement strand
TATATATATATATATATCTGTTGGTTGGCATTTACGGTATAACACCCCTCAGGTCGTTGGTTCAAATCCTCTCTGACGCAGTTGGCTTTAAGAAAACGGTACTCGAATTGTTAGACACATTAGGAGTAGCTGAAGACCGTATAATAATCTTTGATCATTCTTTTATATACATATAAACACAGGTATAAAATTTTATTTTATTTCGTGCCAAAAATGTTACCAAAAATGTCATAGCTTGAGCTCGTTTTCATACAAACCGCCCAATTCTTATATAATTACATATCTAACACGTAAAGCATTCACATCACAATAAGAATACAGCTCATTTAACTTTTAAGCAGAGAAACAAACCTTTTTTCTCGCATACGTAAGAGGTTATATATGTAAAAATTAAATTTTAGGTATTAGATTTGTAAATCCATACAAATTGACTGGCATGCCTGTGAATCTTCCTATGTTAAGTCAATGTAGCTCTCAATGGCATTGGATGCTGTGATTTGCTTAGCAGCATATCTATGGTCCACAATAAGTATCATGACTGCTTAAAACTAAATATACATAGATGTATTTTCAGAAAAAAAAAATACATCAGAACTCTTGATACATTCATTCTTTTATATACATTTAAAGTCTAACATGTCAAGTGAGCCCCAACTTTTTAACACCGATCAATGTTAGTGTACTGTGTTGAGACCTACTTGACACGTGACGTCCCATAATTGAACTCCGCAAATTGAGTTAGGAGTCTGTATTTTCATGCATTATGAATGATTGTTTTAAATAATAATAATAATAATAATAATAATAATAATAATAAAAGAAAAAATAACAATAATTTATACATCAAATCAGCCAACATCATTTGAATAATTTATCCATAATTCTTATACTAAATAATAAATAAAATAAAGTCGTGATTTTTTTTCCTAACATAATTCTAATGTTTGCTTTCCAATCATCATTAAGATGCTCAAATGATTCACAATTTTCATTGAATATATAACTTAAGAAAATAAACTTTTCATCACTATATTCATTTTTTTTATAATTTTTAAGGTTTATATGTTACAATTATTTATATATTATAAAGTATTTGTATTTTATTCAAATAATATCAAATAAATTTAAATATTTTTATTTGTACTTGATTTTTTTTTCCTCCAATAAAATTGATGTAATTTCACTAAGAAAATAATCAGTTAATATTAAAACTTTTAAAACAGCATTTAAAATAGTATAATATTTTATTTAAATTTCAATAAAATTTTTTTATTAAATTATTTTTATTAAATTTTTATAACATTTTATTTTCTTATTTTAATGATTCTGAAATTTTATTCTGATGCATCGTTGGAGGTGCACGCAAACCAATTTCAACGCAATATACAAATAATTAATAAATATTATAAATTTTAATGTGATGCTGCCACAGATGGCAGTGATATTGCTGTAAACTCATCTGGCAAATCAATTAAATAATTATTTTAATAATTAATTTTATTTTATTCATTTAAATAAATGAATTTTTTTTTTTTTTAATTGGCAGCTTGTGTGTTTCAGGACAAACAGTTTATCTTGGAATGCGGCCCGCAGGTCGACCGCAGGGTTCGAATCACAAGCTGCGTTTAATATAAAAATGTAACCATATTTTTGGATAAGCAGACAAAATGTGCGATCCAAACAGTACCGCAGCGTTTTTAAAAATTCTCCTGCACTTATAACCTGCCCCAAACGGGGCCTGAATCTTAAGGGAAAAAAAATGAATCCTGATATTTTAAATATACTTACTATCAATATGAGTTTATTTTTATTACATTTATCAATCTTATTTAATGATGGAAGTTATTTTTTAATGCCACTAAATTATTATAATGTAAGAATAATTTGAAAAATAAATTTAATTAAATGTTTTGACATCTATAATATTATTTTATGTCATGAAAATATTTATACAATTCTAATAATTTAATTCAACCATGCAATAGTCTAGTTATATTTTTATAAAAGTTAATTATATTACTAATAGTTTTATTTTTAATAGCATGCCTTTTAAATTTAAAAACATCTACCAAAATTAGGATCATCATGATTAAAACATAGCATAGATATTTTGATAATTTCAAAAAAAATGTGATAATTTTTTCTTAAAAAAATTTAACTTAGAATAATAATAAAGAAGTTTTACATTTTTATCATTTTAATTGGAGTGGTTGTCTCCTCTGCACTATAAGATTAAAAATCATTAAATTTATTTATCAAATTCTCACAAAAATCTCAATTATTATCAAAGAATTTCTACATACATGACATAATTTTGATGTATTTACATATCTAAACTCTTATATTTACATTTATAAAATTCTAGTGGTATAATATTATGCACGAAAGGTTTATTTCACATTTAAAATGTAATTAATAGTGATATTTCTTATGTGATATTGTTGAATTCAAATTTTTCCTGTGAGACATGCCCAAGGATCAGAGCGGTAGAGATATTGAGGGAGAAAATGAAGAAAAAAAGTGAAAAAGAGAGAGAGGAGAGCACGTTGACTTGGCCCTGAGGGTCTTACATGAGAAAGGTTGAGAGAGAGTGAGAGAGAGAGAAAGAGAGAGAGAGAGAGAGAGAGAGAGAGAGACAAAAGCCCCCTCCTTCCTGCTTTTTATTCATATATGGTATAATTCCCCTATTTATAAGAGATAGAGGTACCAGGTCTAAAATTAGATACTTGCCCCTGCTTTAATAAGAGAGTTAAATGTTATTATTATCTTCTTATGGTTCACGCTTTAATAAAGGAGTTATAGATTTTTATGATGTCGTTTTATGGTCTCCACTTTAATAGAAGAATTATAAGTCTTTATGGAACCTTTTTTTTATTCATAACTGGTTTTTTTTTTTTGTATATTTTCATCATCTATCTTCTTATCCAAACTGTTAGATTGTCTTGAGATTCATGCAAACTTATTTTGGGTGTACATACTAAATTCTCTAATTTTCTTGTCCTTGATAGCAACGATTATTAAATGACGAAGTGTCGGCACTATTTTTGGTGTGGAGTTTGCCCGTAAGAAGCTGTCGGTCATCGGAATTGAAATCCCGTTGCCCGCTTCGGAAGGACATTTTTTTTAAAAAAATTTTAATTTTGAAAAAGATGAAGTCAAACTGACCCCATAATTTTCATAATTTAAATGAAAGAGCGCTTTACCTCAAATCTTGTATCTATCCCGAAGGATGAACACAAGAATTGAGGGTGAGACTCGATCAAATAAACTAAAGAATGTTATGACATCTGTTTGGTCTGCGAAATCAATGTATTGGCCGACAAATTCCCCTATTTAATATAAGAAATTAAATAGAGTTTATATTATGCTGGGTTCGGGAAAAGCTTCCTATAAGGGCAAGCCCCTATAGTTAATTACATCTTATGCAACAAAAGTTACCTAAGAATACTCTCGATAAAAGTCAAGAAAAATTATCTTCAACGAGTTCAAATGGTAAGGACATTTCAAAGATATTGGACAAGAAGTGTGAAAGGGGATTGGTTCAAATTTTGAACATTTTATTTTGGAGTCCAAAGGAGGAAACACTAGAGGATGCCACAGATCCGAAGGAGAACTTCGGTGACTTCCTAAGCTATCCTATTATTTGGCTTCAATTTAGGAGAAATCATTTAGATGTTTCATCTTGCAATTTTTATTTATTAGGATTTAACATTTGTGTGAA
>NW_018165010.1:205328-207515 GCF_001263595.1 Phalaenopsis equestris | reverse complement strand
TTTTACCTGCAGTCTCACATGTTAAGATGATTTTGATTGAAGAGTCATTGTCAGAAGATGATTACATGAGGAATATGGCTAGGAGTATGCAAGTCAAATTCAACAAATATTGGGGGGAATGTAATCTTCTTATGTCTATTGCAGCAATTTTGGATCCTAGATTAAAACTAAAGTTTATTAGCTACACATTCCCAAAGATATACTCACATAACGAGGTTGACCAAAATCTTAAAATAGTTTAAGATGCCTTGTGGGAAATATATGCAGATTATATTGTTGTTTGTAATGTTTCCAATGCGGGATCTTTATCTGCAGTTGATACTACGAGTTCCTCAAGTCATTTTGACGCGATGTTTGGGTTTCAAGATTTTGTTGTAGCTTTTGGTTCTGTGGAACCATCAAAACCTTATTTACAAGTATATCTTGAGGAGGGATTATTTGTGTGTTCTAATAAAAATTTTGATGTGCTCGATTGGTGGAAGATGAATACATTGAAGTATCCCCAACTTTCTATTATGGCTCGAGATATTCTATCAATACCTATAACCACAGTTGCCTCAGAATCAGTTTTTAGTGCAGGCGGTAGGGTATTGGATGATTACAGAAGTTGTTTATCTACTAAGACTGTTAATGCATTGATTTGTGCATCTAGTTGGATTCGATCTACACAACAAAATACTAAGACATTAGCGGTAATCTTTAAATTAAGTATATTATTTTCTACTTTCTAGTGTATTTTATTTTTCCACAATATTAGATATTTATATTTATTTTCATTGTTTTTTTTCAGCAAGAGACTTTTGATGAGGAAAAACTTAATATTCAACTTCCAAACATATGAAGCCAACTTAGCCAAGTCTACACTATCATTGGATTCATTGCTAAGAATTTTATTAGGGGTTGTTGATTCATATTATTCCACTAGAGGCTTTTCTTTGAAGAAGTTCGAGATGGCCTCTTAGAAGACTTGCATAAATTTGAGTGGGTTGGTGATATCCTTGAGATTGTGGATAATAGAACTTATTATAAATCTTGTTGCATTAATGGTTATATCATCAAGCTTCAAGATAATGTTGTAGTTTCTAGCAACAAGCAAAACTTTTATCCCGCCAAACTTTTGGTGAGAGCTCTTTGTGCTCATCTTCTTCTTTGTGATACACTCTTCTGCTGTGTTTCATTAAGTTGTAATTAGTTGTGTATGAAATCGTGCATTTCTTTCTTCTGTTTGCTGATTATAATTTAGTTAATTTATTCTACTTGATAGTCTTTGTGGGAAGATAATAAAGTTTGGTCGAAACTAGCCATTGTGAATGAGAACCAGTGTTTTGATAAGAAACTGGTGAGTTTAGTCAATAAAGTAAGATTCCAATATTCCACCTTTTGTGAATAAAGTAAAGAAATGTGTGTTTGCATGACCTTGATATATTTTTTTCTCATCTGAGATAATTCTGCAAAGTATGTTGAGAGAGAATAGAAGCTTTCATTGAAAACCGCAGAAATTCGCAATGCATTATGTTTCTATGACCTTGAAATGTGTGTTTCGCCTGAATTATAAAAACTAGTGCTGGACATTTTATTATATGTGTAGCGCAATGCTTGGATGGTCTTTATCTTTGCCAGTTCTTGCAGATTATTTGGATAACCATTCAACGACAAAGTTTCCAAAGCAATCTTGGTTATCTATGATTCCATTTTATTTTATTTTTTTTTGGTGTTCACGTTTGCTGCAGTAATGTCAAACCTTCTTCCACCGTTTCATAGCATTACTGTTTGTTGGTACCTCTGCCTCTACTTGTAGTCACTGTGGCTGTTTATTTTCGTGGGTTAAGTATGAGGCTATTCAAGCATGCGTAAGGAACACCTATAAGATCCTCCGGGGAGTTCTGTTGGGTTTCATGATAGATTGGCAGCATTTATATACATACCACTCAATTGTTATATGGTTGTTTACGTACATACCATCCAATATCTATGGATTAATTTACATGCATACTACTCAATTGTTATGTGGCTGTACATACCATCCAATCTCTATGAATGTATCCAATAACTGCAGGATTTGTTCTCTCAAAGAAGTCGTTTAATTTCCTGGATAATTTTATTGGCTTGTGGCCTCCCGCTGCTTTGCTGAACGGATTATAAAGCTTGGATGGTCCTCCTTATGGGCTGGAAATGTGTGTTTGCAGC
>NW_018165010.1:182565-203596 GCF_001263595.1 Phalaenopsis equestris | reverse complement strand
TATATTTCAAACGAACCGAACACGAACATGAGCACTGTTCGTTCGTGTTCGGTTCGTTTACACCCCTAGTCACACTCGTCCCGACATCTCATTTGCAATGAGTGTGATGAGCCGCTACATGCATGATCCAATAAAAGGTCATATGGACGCAGTGTATCAGATTCTAAGGTACCTGAAGCATGCATCAAAGAAGGGGTTGATCTTCATGAAGATATGCATGTAGGCATTCAGGGCTATTGTGACTCTGACTGGGTAAGTTGTGCTGATGACAACAGGTTCATACCAGGATGTTGCATGTTCATAGGGGGCAACTTGTTCTCTTGAAAGAGCAAGAAACAATAAATAGTAGCGAGGTCAACAGCAAAGGCAGATGCAGAGTACAAGACCACAGCCTAAGAATTTGTCGTGATGATGTGGATGAGAGCCTTCTTGGTAGAGCTCAAGGTGGATCCAGAAAGTCAAATGAAGTTGTGGTGCAACAACAAATCAGCAATCAGTATTGCCAACAATCCGCGAAACACAATAGAGCCAAACATCTGGAGATTGATAGGATGTTCATCAAGGAATAGTTGAATAACAGACTACTAAAGTTAAGTAATGTAGCCACTGGAGAGGAAGTAGCTGGCGGCCTCACCAAAGGACTTAGCTCATTAGATTTGTCTAGGTTATGTGATAAAATGGGCTTTGAATATCTTCTGCCCATCTTGTGGGGGAGTCTTGAGATTTGTATCTAGTTTAGAGTTCTATTTGTAAATAGGAAATATATAAAACGTCTGGGGTTTTATTGACAAGAACGTTGTGAAGGCTCTATATAAGGCCAGGTCTTTAATGAATAAAACAAGCTTTTAGAACAATTGTTTCTTTTGCTTCCATCTCCGTTTGCATCTTTAACTATTGATTGCTACTTCTACTACCTCTCAACAATTTTTCAAATAAATCTTGTAAAACAAAAGATGCGTCACAAATCAAATACCTGTAGAGTTAAGCCCAAACTAACAATTCCATTCTTAAGGCGCTCTCTAAAAGCTTCGAGTCCCTTTCTTGAGATGTAGCTAAAGCGATGTATGTCCAGCTCAATCTCGAAGTAGTTAGGACCCTGCATTAAAAGGTAAGAAATTATTTCTCAAAGGTTAAAAAAAATACAGTTTACTTGTAACTACAAAACAGAGGCCAAAATTTAAAAAAAATATATGGCTTCATAAACAGCACCGCACGCCAAAATCTTTTCTTTATGAGTTCATATGACAAAGTTGATAAAAACAAACAGACAATATTAAAAGATAGGTTCGGTATTTGAAAAAGGTTAAATAATTTTCTTTTATCGAAAAAAATTTATGTTGCGGTCTAGACAAGGATAAATTAATGCATACGGACACCGCATGCATCTCTGCATGCGGTGTCTGATCACGTGATCGATCTACGGTCAGGATTATTTCAATTTTTTTTTGTTTTCTTAAAAAAAAATTTTAGGTGGGGCCCACCGAAATGCATCCTGACTGTAGATCACCTGATTTACGGTCAGGATCGGACACCACATACAAGATGCATGCGGTGTCCGCCCGTATGGAATAATTTTTCGTCATATTTTCTCGACAAGACTGGCTTCTCATTGTATGCAGTTATGAGCTTCTTTTCAGCAGCACTCAAATGGAATTCCTCTGGATTAACTAACGCAGCCATGATCTTCAATCTTTCTCTAAAAGAAACTAAGGATTCTGATTTCATCATCAATAAATTTCTGCAGGACCAAGCTTCAAAAGTCAGAAAACCATGCCACTGAATTCCTATATATTTACATATCTAGCACCAAAAGTTTATATTTTACATTTATAAGTCTCAAATCTTTCATATAGAATGAAAAATACCACTCTTAAAACTTGAAAAAAAAAGTGAAATGCACCTTCTCATGCATAGATAAGGTAGCATGCACGTAAAAATTGAAGTTTAGGAGTTAGATTGTAAATACATAAATTGCATGTATGTAAGTCTTCCAAAAAAAGAATCAGGACTTCAGAATTAAAAAAGGAAAAAGCATTCGTCTAAGCAAGAAGCTATGAATTGCAGGGGTTCAAACGGGCTGAAGGATTAGAAACCTTGAGGCATATCTTAAAATGGGAAGAGACTTCTTTGTCAAAGCATTCAGAAATTTTGAAATATAATACAAAGCTCATCCCTTCTCCATCACTACCACCCAGAAACATAGCTACAGGGTAAGTTGGCACCTGTACACATACAAAAATATTCAAATCAATCAATCAATAAATAAATAACCACCATCATCATCATCAAGATACGAGTACCTGAATGTTAACAAACAAGAGAGATGGGAGATGATCACGAGGTTTGACAGGCGGAAGCTCAATGTGCTGTGCAATGTGATGAACTTTACGGGGGCACACAAACAAATCCATGCCAATAGGTAAATAAGGTGCATAATTTGGAGCAGGGCGTTTTTCCTTATCTCTACAGATTAGGGTAGGGATATGAGTGTAAAGACAAATGAAGCCTTTAATTAAAATGAGAAGACAAAAGGATCATTGAGCTAAAAAATCATGCCTGAAATAGCTATCTCCTCGAAGATTAAAGGTGGAGGGTTCAAAGTAAGACCAGCATCCTGGCGCTGGGTTCTCGGCTGGAGAGGAAGGAACAGTATGCGCCGCTTGGGCGAAATAAAAGTTTCTTAGAAGCACCTGCTCCATAAAAAATAAAAAAAGAATAGCTGATGCATCAAAATGCTGCAAAGGTGATAAACAGAAATGTATCATCTTTCTTGATTGCCATAAGATATCTGAAGTCTACTTCATTTTCTTTATTTTCTGCAACAAAGAGCGGAAAGCGCAGAAGTCAAATTAGATCCATTGTAATATCACCTCAAATCCTAAAAGTGGTTCTAAATGTAAAATATAATCCAGCATTGAACCATAAATATTGCAAGGGACATTAAGGCTTCCTTAATGGGTGAAAAGTGCGGCAAAGGATGTACAAAAAAGGTCATATTCTATGTATCAAAACAAGTCAACAGTAAGTGAAATTCATCACCAACCACTTGGTTGAGAGGTGCATGACCATTTTGAAGAGATTCAGAATGAGTAGCCAACTCCAAAAAGTTGGAGCTTATAGTAATGATGAAAAGGTGATTGATTAGAGAACAAGCACGAAGAAGAAAGGGGGTATAAGCAAAAGTACATCACAGAAACATGAATAGATAGTTTTTACCGTCAGAAGACTATGTTGGAGAACAAGAACAGAAGTAGTGACTGGAAAAGCAATAAGGACACTTTTTGATCTATGGAATGTTAAACTTCACCTAACTTATTGCTCCAAATAGCTATAGTTGTGATTAGGATGATGCTAAAAAAGCAAAAAATAAAAAATTAGCTAAAAAAACAGATTTAACATGCAAAATTTTTGTCAACAGACACTCTGACAGGACACAAATGCCTTGAAATCTGTCGTGGAAGACAGTAAATTTAGATTTAAATAACTTAGTTATCTATTTGCGATAAAACTGTCAATGAAGAATTTTATTCTGAGAACATTTGTGTGAAATATAGATCGCAGTCAAGACAGATTTAACATGTCATTAACCACTCAAACATTAATCATCTGGCTTGGACGAAAACAAAAGTGGAAGATATTACTTACAATATTCTTCACCCTCATGAGATTTTCTTGTATAAGACAGCTTGATAACTGCTAACTTCTTTCATTGGCATGATGGACTGACGCTTTGTGCATGTAAATGTTGAATTTTCTCATTAAAACTTGGAGTAAGAGCTAAATGGCGCAAACGAGAAGGTGTTTCCTTCATTTGCCATGATGGACTGACGCTTTGTGCATGCAAATGTTGAATTTTCTCATTAAAACTTGGAGTAGGAGCTAAATGGCGCAAACGAGAAGGTGTTTCCTTCATAATGTTACCATGAAATCTGTCCTCCATTTCATGCCTTCCTTCTAAACCCTTAAAGCTAGGATGTGTACCCAACTTCCTTTTTCTTTGGTTGGGCATATCTGATCCTTGAGCTCTGCATCCTGCATCATCAACCTTTCCTTGGGGAAAGTCATCGCCTTGCTCACCAATAATTGTGAATCCATCACCTTCTTTTGGTTCATCCTTGCAGAGTTTCTCAGCTTTACCTCCATCTCTCTTAAGATACTGTTCAACACAAAATTCCTCTAACATATGCATGGCATCAACGAAGTGTTAAGCATTATCATACTGCAACTTCTGAACACCACTTGCACAGCCTAATGTTGGAAAACATTCTAAAAATAACAAAAACCAATAATGAATACATCATAAGCTCAAAAGAGCAATTGAAGAAATCTTAATAGAATAGTTCATATATGCTTAATCTCCAGGAACGCTATGAAAATCATCATCAGAATCTGACTCTAGAATACTCATAGAATCATACCAACCATCCTCTTGGCGTATAACTGCGAAAGGAAAACCAGCTTATCAGTGATAATATTTTTGTCATTTTCAGTAAGAAAACCAAGATTTCATTAACAAAGACGGATTAGAAACTACCATAGTATCATATGAATTAATAGTTCAGTTTTTTTATGTTTTACTTCTTATGCAGTAATAAGTGCAAATGACAGATTTTGAAGATTTATTTAACGTAGCGCATAAAGTAGTTCAAGCAAATCAGCCCACTGAACTAATTACAAGAGCTGGGTCCAAAGCCAAGCAACCTACAGACCCGTAAACAAAAAGCTCATAAAGAAGCCCAAGTTGAAATGACATCTTATTACATTTTCATTTTTAATTTTCATTTTGACATCTTAGAACCTGTAGTTGCCAGCCTCTTAATAGAGTTAGGGTAAGAAATAATGAGGTTTAATACATTTTGGAACTCCTCTCCTCTATTAAGCGGCTACCCCTTCCCTCTTTCTCTCCCATTTTTCTTCTCTCCAAAATAG
The DNA here is from genome assembly GCF_001263595.1 of Phalaenopsis equestris. Classification (NCBI taxonomy): domain Eukaryota; kingdom Viridiplantae; phylum Streptophyta; class Magnoliopsida; order Asparagales; family Orchidaceae; genus Phalaenopsis; species Phalaenopsis equestris. The sequence continues at coordinate 198,667 of NW_018165010.1, read as the reverse complement.
GTTCCCAAGATTAATGTAGTGTTTATACATATGACCTGAAATGCATTATAATACTCTATTGATAAATGAAATATTTTGGTTTTTCTCATTTGCTTGAAGCTTGGAGGCCTTCAACTTTGCCAATCCTACCTCAGATTTTATGCTTACCTTTGTTCTTTTCAATTTGCATAATACTCCTCTCTAACATTTGCTCCAAACTCTTCTCATCTCCCCTTCCTCTTCATCAGCATCCTCTAAGAACAGCAAACAAACATCCAAAGCCTTAAATCCAATCCAATCCCATCCTTGAATTTCTCAGCCAAACTTGAAAGAGCAAAGACCTACTTTGATTCCGCATACCTTTACACCCCCATAAACTCCACCAAATCTCACAATTTACTCCAAATCACAAGTTAACATCCTAAACTAATCAGCCACTATAAATTCTATCTGTTTACAGTACCTGAAACCGTTCCCTAAATGTGATCATTTAAATCAGCCCAAGCACGCCCAAGCTGGATTAGTATTGATATTTTTGACACCTTACCCGTCTAGAAATTTCACCAGCACGCCATCAACTCCAGAATACTCACACCTTAAACTAAAAATTAATAACCAAATCAAACCACCAAACCCACCAAAAAGACACCCACTATCAACATATTTGGTACCAAAGCAAACGAGGAATGGAGCAAATCTAGGTCAAAATAATATAAATCATTTTGTGGTGGATTTGCCTCCAAGGTTTGTGAGTCACTCTAGCTAATTTGAGCTTAATAATTGTTTTAATAAATAGATTAAACTCATATAAATAGCTAGATTATCAAGTATATTACTTACAAATCTATGATGATAGTATAAAAATCCAATTAGTTAGCTCCACTATAAAATCTTGTTAATATCCTTTGTGTGAGCCTACTTTAAATTTTGTCTTGAGTGAAAACCTTGGTAAAATATTGCTTCAATTAGATAAACAAAACTTTATCTTAGTGCAAGCAAATTATGTAAGTTGGTTTATTTTTTGTGTTAACTGTTTATGTAAAAAGTAGTAGGTTGAAAAAACTTATTAACTTAACTACTTAATGCTTGTTATTTCTAAATATATTTTTTCCTGCATTAAAAATTTAGATGCATAAGAAATATAAGTGTATAAAATTTGGTTTTTGTGAAGCTTAAAAGAATTTTGTCCAAAATTTTAAACTTTTTAAGGATATTTTGGGACAAAAAAGAAATCATTGTACGCCCTTCTCACTCGAAAGTTTTTTTAGCTTGAAATTTACTTATTACCAAAAAGAGATCATTTATAGATGAAGGAATTGCAATGAACGTTATTACAACCCCACAACATTATTAAAAATTGAACCGCACTCAGAACCCTGTCATGTCATTGGGGCAACTACACATCGCTTCTCATCTCCAAAAAAAATCATTATTCTCTTAAAAAGTGGTGCTCATGAAAATTTTGGTAGTATCACATGAGTGTTATTCATTATAGGAGAAAAAAATATATTTTTTTCAATAACAAGGTCATTAAACTCTCATCCATTAAACCTACAAAGAAAGCACTCGTAACAGTACTCAACAAAACATATTCTAATCCACAACCACCCACTCCAAAAAAAAGGTTATGCCTGCTTTTGAAACTTCAAAACAAAAAATCTACGTTCAGAACCATAAAAAGAAAATTTTCTAATTTAACATCCCTGCACTTGATGTATGTGAAGGAAGTAACAAATGACTTCGATGAGACTTTAGTACCCTTTATGGTCTCCTTAATTTTCTTAAAACTTAATGATGTCACACATGACAAATTGCCTCCTCTTTGAACCATTAAGGATATTATTATTAGAGTTTCAAGTTAAATTGCCTCCTCTTGGAACCATTAAGGATATTATTATTAGAGTTTCAAGTTTCCAACTTCCCAATTTGTCTCATTACAGAATGAATCTCACTAGACAAACCAAAATCGATAGACATGTTGAGGTTACTTAGGAAAGGTTTGTATAAGAAAACCTTACTCTCCGAGTAATCTCCACCATACTAACAACTAAAAACTATGAGACGAGAATAATGTGTATAAATATTTGGGTTATGAATAAAACCACACTCAAATATGGATTCACTATCTTTTAACTATACTTGACCTCATAAGTCAATTTTTCTAAGTGATTTGACAAGTGTTTATTGTCAAGTTAGAACTCAATCATGCGATGAATAAAAAATTATTTTCAAAATCTTCAATGAATTTTATGAATATGTGGTGATACTAACATCATTTTAGGATTCTTAAAAGGTGTTTAAAGAACGGATTTAATGGGGAGGTGGAAAGGTAAAAGGAAGAGAATATGTGAAGTTACTGAAGATTGGGGTTCAACTGCTGTCCAAGCTGAAGACAGCAGGGAGAACAACCAACGATAATAACGGCAGGGCACAAAAGCCAAGGGAGATCCAATAATTCATCCCTAACAAGCTACAAATATACCACTTGCACAAGAATAAAGGATACAACCCTCAATTAAGCAAAAATCAGATAAAACAATCTCTAATTGCATTAAAAAAAAATCAAATATATCACCAAGCAAAATAATCCTATAAATAGAGTAAATAATGTAACAGAAATCCGATTGTCCACGTTAAATAAGTTTAGAACTCTTAAATGACCTTAATATATTCATGAGGTTAATGAATATTATCCTTAAGCTTTTTATTGGAAAATTTATAATCCTATAATTTGATTACATCCTTATTTTTAGCCATGTAAAAAAGACCTCCAACAACATCTTAAACAAGAGGCCCCTAAAAATGAGAATTGTACATCAATTTGCGAAGATAATTCTCTTTGTATACAAAAGAGATTTTTCTAAGATTTATCATTGTCATTGTTGGAGTAAATTAGCCCTTTCAAAATTAAAGTAGTATTAGACTAGCCTTCACCCAAAAGCTTGATTGAAGTAAAATGTTCACGTGATTTAGCTAGTTTTTATAAGACATTCATCAAGTAGTTTAGACCCATTGATGGCCCAATCATAGATATTCTAAAATAAGATAAATTCCATTGGACCCTTATTACAAACGGCCTCAAGGTCAAAGGCTTTCATTGCATCTACCCGTGTACTTACGCTTCCTAACTTCTTTCAATCCCTTAAAGTATCTTCTGATAATTTTAGATTTAGAATTGAAGGAATATTAAGTCAGAAATAATCTTGTAACTTCTTACCGAAAAAAATCGAATGAAACAAAACAGTGCTATTCGACGAACGGTAATAAATTTTACATTGTCATCCAATCTTTGAGACACCAAAAATACCATCCAACCCACTCGTAGCTTCCTCCAAGACCAAAAAACCAGTATCCAAAGCCTCACATCTAATATAATCCTCTCCTTGATGTTCACAGCCAAAATACCAAAGGCCCGATCATATTCTCTGCACCTTCAAGCCTCCTTAAACCCCACCAAATCCTACTATCTGGATCATAAGTTTACATCAAAAACTAGCAATCTATCATAAACTCTAACATTTTTATAACATTTAAAACTCTTTTCTGAAAGTGATAATCTAAATCAATCAAAAAGATCCCAAGCTGAACTACATTTGCATTTCTTTTGTCATGTCCTCCAAACCTTTCACAATTATATCACCAACAATAGAACATAACCTCACACCTTAAAATTAGCATTAATAGCCAAATCCAACCACTTAACCCACCAAAAGGCTACCCAACACCATAATTATTTCAAAGAAGATTGAAAAAGAATAAATATTGTTCAATTTCTGATATGATATCATATTATAGTACCATGCTATAGTGACATGTGCTATAATAGGGCCCACTTACTCTCCAATGAATGCAAAATATTTAAGGCAAATGAATCAAAATCTTACACCGTAGGATCAATTTCTTTATAGCCATCTGATTACAATCTATATGCTTACCTATAGGTTTGGCAACCCCTTCTTTTTCACCCTCTCCATTTATTGTTATGTATTTTTATTTTGTAATACCTTTTGGAGACCTTCGAGATGTATATATATACCTAATCTATTGTACAAAAAAAAGCATAGAAATAACATTTTTTTTAGATTTCCTCCATTATTTTATTTTCTGCACAGACATTCTATTACAAAAGAATACTAATTAAATTGGATAGAAAATAGTGATTCAAAATAAATTAAAAAGAAAAATTAATTTTATTTCAGACAATTTGGTTAGAAGCATAACAAAGTACCATTAGCATCAATCTGACTATGATGCCATTGAAGCTGGGTATGATGGAACGTCAAGTTAGAACCCTCCGACTTTCGCCGGGTTGCAGCTGCTTTAACATGAACAAATTTGTTTAGACCATATCTGCCACGTTTTTTTTGGAACGGTGGCCTCCTTTCCACGAACTTTCTTGCATTTGCGAGGATAATGCTTTGATGAAAACCTTTGGGTTGACACTGAATAGCAGGCACCCATGATAAATAATCACGTACCAATGCTCAAGGAAACTTGGACAATTTTGAGCACTGCCAGAGAGGCAGTGACAACTAGACAAGCTCAGAGTCGACGAGATGTTTGCATGTGCTTAACAGATAACAGAGCTCCAGACCTGGCAGACCAATGAAGTGTTGGCATATATAAAGTAATAAAATATCCTGTTGCTGTAAAGTGAAACAATCTTTCCATTTGAAGTCTCAAGAAACGAGAGTAAATAATTGACAGCTGAGTAGAATCTAACACCATCATGCAGAGGAAGAAAACTGAAAAAATAACAGTTGAAAACTTGAGATGTTTTTCTTGGTATTGCAAACTAGAAAAACTGAAGCCTGACTAAAGTGAAAGTACTGCAGTTAGAAACAAAGAAATCCATTAGTATATAGCCATGTTTCCTGGTAGTAATCATCATCATCAACCTTAACTCCCAACTAATTTAAGTTCGCTTTATAATCCTTTGTTACCATTGGTTCCTGACTTCAGAATAACTTATTCTTATTCTAATTCAACTAAGGGTCTGTTCGAGGCAACTGCAGTTTATTAAAAAACAGTTGTGAAGCTGTTGAATAATAATTTGAAACTAAAAAACTGCGGTGGCTATAACAAAATTTTTCTAAAAGGTCGGACTGCAACTAAAAAGTTTCCACCACACCTAGCCAGAAGTGGTGGGAAAGTGCATATTTCAGTGACGGTTTTTTTAAAAAGTTGGGAAAGTGCATATTTCAGTGACCGGAAATTTGCAAGACTTAGTTGATTGAAATTTGCAAGCAACTAAGTAAGACTTAGGATTCATTTGGGGCAGCGGTGAGGTAGCGGTGCGACACTGCTGATTGATGAGAGTACCATGTTTAGTTAAGGGAAATAAAGTAAACATCTATTCTGCTGATTGATATTATTAGCTTGTTGTGATTATGTGTAGCTATGACCATCACTTATGTCGTTCTCAGTATGAACTGACTTCTTGTGATTTTTTGTAGTTATATTCATGAATATTAAAGGGTTTGTTTGTTTGATGGTGTTAATTTGTCCTTTAATCTATATTTATACATTATGTGCAACTTTGATTGGAAGCATGTGTTATGGTAACTTTGAAATTTATAACGATCGACTAGAGACATTCATCAAGTAGTTTAGAACCATTGATGGCCCAATCATAGATACTCTAAAATAAGATAAATTTCATTGGACCCTTATTACAAACGGCCTCAAGGTCAAAGGCTTTCATTGCATCTACCCGTGTACTTACGCTTCCTAACTTCTTTCAATCCCTTAAAGTATCTTCTGATAATTTTAGAATTAGAATTGAAGGAATATTAAGTCAAAAATAATCTCGTAACTTCTTACCGAAAAAAATTGAATGAAACAAAACAGTGCTATTCGACGAACGGTAATAAATTTTACATTGTCATCCAATCTTTGAGACACCAAAAATACCATCCAACCCACTCGTAGCTTCCTCCAAGACCAAAAAACCAGTATCCAAAGCCTCACATCTAATATAATCCTCTCCTTGATGTTCACAGCCAAAATACCAAAGGCCCGATCATATTCTCTGCACCTTCAAGCCTCCTTAAACCCCACCAAATCCTACTATCTGGATCGTAAGTTTACATCAAAAACTAGCAATCTATCATAAACTCTAACATTTTTATAACATTTAAAACTCTTTTCTGAAAGTGATAATCTAAATCAATCAAAAAGATCCCAAGCTGAACTACATTTGCATTTCTTTTGTCATGTCCTCCAAACCTTTCACAATTATATCACCAACAATAGAACATAACCTCACACCTTAAAATTAGCATTAATAGCCAAATCCAGCCACTTAACCCACCAAAAGGCTACCCAACACCATAATTATTTCAAAGAAGATTGAAAAAGAATAAATATTGTTCAATTTCTGATATGATATCATATTATAGTACCATGCTATAGTGACATGTGCTATAATAGGGCCCACTTACTCTCCAATGAATGCAAAATATTTAAGGCAAATGAATCAAAATCTTACACCGTAGGATCAATTTCTTTATAGCCATCTGATTACAATCTATATGCTTACCTATAGGTTTGGCAACCCCTTCTTTTTCACCCTCTCCATTTATTGTTATGTATTTTTATTTTGTAATACCTTTTGGAGACCTTCGAGATGTATATATATACCTAATCTATTGTACAAAAAAAAGCATAGAAATAACATTTTTTTTAGATTTCCTCCATTATTTTATTTTCTGCACAGACATTCTATTACAAAAGAATACTAATTAAATTGGATAGAAAATAGTGATTCAAAATAAATTAAAAAGAAAAATTAATTTTATTTCAGACAATTTGGTTAGAAGCATAACAAAGTACCATTAGCATCAATCTGACTATGATGCCATTGAAGCTGGGTATGATGGAACGTCAAGTTAGAACCCTCCGACTTTCGCCGGGTTGCAGCTGCTTTAACATGAACAAATTTGTTTAGACCATATCTGCCACGTTTTTTTTGGAACGGTGGCCTCCTTTCCACGAACTTTCTTGCATTTGCGAGGATAATGCTTTGATGAAAACCTTTGGGTTGACACTGAATAGCAGGCACCCATGATAAATAATCACGTACCAATGCTCAAGGAAACTTGGACAATTTTGAGCACTGCCAGAGAGGCAGTGACAACTAGACAAGCTCAGAGTCGACGAGATGTTTGCATGTGCTTAACAGATAACAGAGCTCCAGACCTGGCAGACCTGTTGCTGTAAAGTGAAACAATCTTTCCATTTGAAGTCTCAAGAAACGAGAGTAAATAATTGACAGCTGAGTAGAATCTAACACCATCATGCAGAGGAAGAAAACTGAAAAAATAACAGTTGAAAACTTGAGATGTTTTTCTTGGTATTGCAAACTAGAAAAACTGAAGCCTGACTAAAGTGAAAGTACTGCAGTTAGAAACAAAGAAATCCATTAGTATATAGCCATGTTTCCTGGTAGTAATCATCATCATCAACCTTAACTCCCAACTAATTTAAGTTCGCTTTATAATCCTTTGTTACCATTGGTTCCTGACTTCAGAATAACTTATTCTTATTCTAATTCAACTAAGGGTCTGTTCGAGGCAACTGCAGTTTATTAAAAAACAGTTGTGAAGCTGTTGAATAATAATTTGAAACTAAAAAACTGCGGTGGCTATAACAAAATTTTTCTAAAAGGTCGGACTGCAACTAAAAAGTTTCCACCACACCTAGCCAGAAGTGGTGGGAAAGTGCATATTTCAGTGACGGTTTTTTTAAAAAGTTGGGAAAGTGCATATTTCAGTGACCGGAAATTTGCAAGACTTAGTTGATTGAAATTTGCAAGCAACTAAGTAAGACTTAGGATTCATTTGGGGCAGCGGTGAGGTAGCGGTGCGACACTGCTGATTGAAATGAAGTGTTGGCATATATAAAGTAATAAAATATCCTGTTGCTGTAAAGTGAAACAATCTTTCCATTTGAAGTCTCAAGAAACGAGAGTAAATAATTGACAGCTGAGTAGAATCTAACACCATCATGCAGAGGAAGAAAACTGAAAAAATAACAGTTGAAAACTTGAGATGTTTTTCTTGGTATTGCAAACTAGAAAAACTGAAGCCTGACTAAAGTGAAAGTACTGCAGTTAGAAACAAAGAAATCCATTAGTATATAGCCATGTTTCCTGGTAGTAATCATCATCATCAACCTTAACTCCCAACTAATTTAAGTTCGCTTTATAATCCTTTGTTACCATTGGTTCCTGACTTCAGAATAACTTATTCTTATTCTAATTCAACTAAGGGTCTGTTCGAGGCAACTGCAGTTTATTAAAAAACAGTTGTGAAGCTGTTGAATAATAATTTGAAACTAAAAAACTGCGGTGGCTATAACAAAATTTTTCTAAAAGGTCGGACTGCAACTAGAAAGTTTCCACCACACCTAGCCAGAAGTGATGGGAAAGTGCATATTTCAGTGACGGTTTTTTGAAAAAGTTGGGAAAGTGCATATTTCAGTGACAGGAAATTTGCAAGACTTAGTTGATTGAAATTTGCAAGCAACTAAGTAAGACTTAGGATTCATTTGGGGCAGCAGTGAGGTAGCGGTGCGACACTGCTGATTGATGAGAGTACCATGTTTAGTTAAGGGAAATAAAGTAAACATCTATTCTGCTGATTGATATTATTAGCTTGTTGTGATTATGTGTAGCTATGACCATCACTTATGTTGTTCTCAGTATGAACTGACTTCTTGTGATTTTTTGTAGTTATATTCATGAATATTAAAGGGTTTGTTTGTTTGATGGTGTTAATTTGTCCTTTAATCTATATTTGTACATTATGTGCAACTTTGATTGGAAGCATGTAGGTTCTACAAGTTAGAAAGTGCAATCAGCCTTCCTTTTCAATGTATCTACAGCTTCTCTAAGCAACATTGTTTGCAGTTCATCCTCTTTAAATCCGTATGATAAAATAAATTGTGAAGACTTAGATCTCAATGAAGCTTCCTTTTTACTAAAAGCAAGTCATTATCATATTGACAAGATTGGCTATGTAATGCTCAAATGCACATATGCAAAAAAAAAAAAAAAAAATTATGTTCTCCAAATTAATAAAATGTAAAATTAATTTCTACTTCTTTTTTGTGTTGTAAACATAATGTCTTTAGTAAATGGAGTTCAAAATTATTTGGTATTGCTTTGTTGGCATCAGTTCATATCTCTACAATCACAAAAACTTATGTTGGACAATATATTATGCATATTATATTTCGCTCTAAATTTTGTGTTTTTTTTTAGTCATTGACACTCACCATATACAACCTGCAAGTTAAAACACATTTATTTGACTTCGTCTTATAGTCTCTTTAGCAATATAATTGAGTGATAGTTACCAAAAATCATGAAAAATTACTTCTCTTGCAAAAAAATTTATTTTGACCCATACATACCACTTAATTCTTTTGTCTTTACATGTCTACTACCTGAATATTAATTTACAAATCTATAACCTAAGCAAACCACACAAGTTTATAAACATGCACTGATTCAAACATAAATAAGATAACATAAACTTTACTCAATTACAAATCATTTCAAAAGGCTACAAAGAGTTCTCAAGAACATCTATATACAAAGAGGAACCACATATTCTAGTTTTCATCAAAACATAATTTAGTTTACAAAAGTTCATACTTTAAAGTACTTTGACATCTTAAAAAAAAAAAATATCAATAATAACAACTGTGTTCTTTCAACAAACTACAACAAAATTATCAAAACTAAAAGGGCACAAATACTACAAACAACATAAGAATTTTTACAAAGTGTAATAGAATTAATATTTTAAACAAGAACTTCAAGCCACAATTATGCCTTTATAACATACTGCCGATCATATAATCAGATCATCTATTTCATTTATCCATATAAATTAGTCATAATAATTCTTTGTAAAGTGGTAAACATCACACATTGTAAGTAGTAGTAAAAAAAAATTCACGACGTCTGATGCCATTTGAGCTTGAAGATTGTGCTGAATTTATTTCTTCAATACAATGACAGTAAACATGATAAAGAAGAATAACACAAGTTTTTGATAAGACAAACAATATATTCATTTACAATAACTTAAAAGAGAACTTTGTTTTTCACCTCAACAATCTCATTGACGGACAAAAATGCTCAGTTTTTTTTTTCTCCCATCACGATTAATGTGCATTAATTCAATAAAGAAACTTTATAATTGCTTTTATTTTTTGGCTTACCTACAGATAACATGTGAAGATAAAAGAACTTATTTTGATAATATTATTATGTTGTCTTTTGAGTAAATATATAAACAAAGAAACAATCAAAATATCCAAAATTAAAATAGGCAACATCATTCACTATAACTATAGAAGCCCAATCGATAAACAATGTTGATAGAGGACAAAATTGATAGTAGAGTTCAAGAAAAATTCATGAGTTTAAGAAGTCATCACAATGGAAGATGTAAAGAGAATCGCCACTTCAGACAGAAGTGGGAGGTAGCCCACCAGGCGTTTAAAGCCCGCGACTTGAGAAAATTATTGTATCCGTACAGAGAAAAATTGCAACGTGGTAAGTGGGCTCCACATCTTTATAAAAATCATCGATAACCTGTGTATTACAGTAGGATCTATTTGCCACGTGATAAGTTTTCACTGGACTCGGGGCACAAATTTGCGTCCGGTGTATGAATGTAATTATCCCTCCGTGACTTGAGGTAGACGAGGGAGCTGAAATTTTAACACCGAGCACGGAAGAGGGAGGATGCTCAACATAAAAGAGGCTGAAGGAGAGTTAAATTTCCAACCCTAAATGAAGAGAAAAAAGCTTAAAAAGAATCACCTGGATATAAATTTGTTCTTTCGAAACCACAATAATTAATAAATAATCTTCAGGAAAAGTGTTAAAAAAAAATGAACCCACCTCTTGCAGGGGTGTAAACGAGCCGAACACGCGCAAGCCCAGACTCAGCTCGTGTTCGACTCTTTTATATTTCGATCTCAAAAAGTGTGTTCGTGTTCGATTCGTTTGCTTAGCTAACTGAACACAAGTTGTTCTCAAATAAAAAGTCGTTTTGATAACCCTATTCACATAACCATAAGATGTTAAGGGTTGAGGTAAGATTTAAAAATTGTTGTTTGTATTAAAACTTCATTCGAATCAAATTTAATAATTTTTATTCTATTTTCTTAATTAATATTTTTAATTGATTATAAATATATATACATATAATCGATGAGTAGTATTTCGAGTCAAAATAAGTCTAACACAAATGAACAAAATTTTGCTCTTGTTCTGCTCGTTACCATGATGAATATGTTAAATACGAGCTTCTTAACGAGTCGAACAAAAATTATTCTGAAACAATGAGCTCTTTTGATAGCCCTAACCTTCCCATTTTGCTCTTGTTCTGCTCGTTACCATGATGAATGCGTTAAGTACGAGTTTCTTAACGAGTCGAACAAAAATTATTCCGAAACAATGAGCTCTTTTGATAGCCCTAACCTTCCCAACGAACTCCACGTGTCAAAAGCTTTAACACGCACCCACATATTAAGGGTCAAGTATTTCTCAGTCAACATCTCTCCCGCTGCTGTTCCTTTCGCTAGCAGTGTACTGCTGAGATAATTAATTCGGAAGATCCAAATGGACACTGCACCATCCGGTGAATTCCCAAACTTGAAACCCTAGCGAACTTTTGTTCTGCCTCGGATCTCCATCCTCCGATCTCGCTTTCGGTGATCTCCAGATAAAGAGGACGGCGACGATCACCGCAAGCAGATCTGGAGAAGGATGGCGCTGTTCAGGAGGCTGTTCTACCGGAAGCCGCCAGATCGGCTACTCGAGATCTCCGACAGGGTCTATGGTAATGCACGTGCTTCGGTTTTGGTTATGGTATACCGGTTGGATTGAAGAGGCTGCCTTGTGATTTACTGGTGTTTTTTTATGTTTTGGCATGATTGCCGGATTTTTTTGCGATTGGTGTTGGCTGGAGGCTGTGAGTTTTACTTTTGGAGTTTTGGAGCCAAAGAGGGGTTTGTAGATCCTATATTGCTGATGAAAACCTTGTTGGGTTGATTAAAGTGAATTCGGCTATTTAGCTTTCAATATTTATTGTTGATTAACGTTAGTAAAATGAAGTGACCCGTATATGTAGACTGGGATCAGGTATTAAGCTGTCGAGTTGAGTTTATTGAAACTCGAATTCGTTTGTTTTTTAAATTGTTTAAAATTTTAGTTTTCATACTTCTTATTCGTTCGATTTGTCATCTATGACTTTAGGTTGTCCTATCCCGGAAGCTTTGTTTTCTTCCCTTTTATTTTTTGGAGGGCCGTCCTGTTTAATTTTTTGGACAGCCATTCTGTTTAAATTGCATCAACGAGTTTAATATTTGGATTTGCTAAGTTGAAATTTTTCTGTTTCATCTTTTATTTTTGTCTACGGCCATTGATAGATTTTTCTTAGAAATTGAGAAATTATTGTTCGGAAAGAAAAGTTCCACTAACTTGATACTGGAAAATCTATTTTCTTTACAGTGTTTGATTGTTGCTTCTCCACTGAAATTATTGAAGATAACGAGTACAAGAATTATCTGGGGTTCATAGTTGCAGAGCTTCAGGATCATTTTCCTGACTCTTCATTTATGGTATGTAATTTTAGGGAAGGAGATAGGAAAAGCCATATCTCTGATATTTTATCGGAGTATGACATGACAGTCATGGACTACCCACGTCAATATGACCGTTGTCCATTGCTTCCATTGGAAATGATCCATCATTTTCTGAAGTCTAGTGAGAGCTGGCTGTCACTTGAAGGGCAGCATAATGTTTTGCTGATGCATTGTGAGAGAGGAGGGTGGCCTGTTCTTGCCTTCATGCTTGCAGGCTTTCTTCTTTACAGGAAGCAATACACTGGAGAGCAGAAGACCCTTGAAATGGTCTATAAGCAAGCTCCTAAGGAGTTGCTTCATCTCTTTTGTCCATTGAATCCACAACCTTCTCACCTGAGGTATTTGCAATACATAACCAGGCAAGCCGGGGGTCTGGAGTGGCCCCCTAAGGATAAACCCTTTTTCTTAAAATGCATCATTCTCAGCGTTGCTCCTCATTTTGATGGCAAGGGAGGCTGCAGACCTGTTGTTCGTGTTTATGGTCAGGACCCCCAAACTCCAACTAACAGGTCCTTAATGATTTTTTTTTCAACTCCAAAGAGCAAAGAACATGTTAAGCATTATAGACAGGTTCAGCTTGTTCTCAGTCGATTTAACTAATGCATGCATTTGTTAGCTCTATTAACATTGGTATATAATCACAGGAAGAGAGTGTTGTACTAATTGCCGGGTGTCATGTTCGCGGAGATGTCATTATTGAGTGTATCCATGTCGATGAGGATTTGGAGTGTGAGGAGATGATGTGCAGGATTATGTTTAACACTGCATTTGTTGAGTCTGATATGCTGCTTCTGAATCGTGATGAAATTGACGTGGCTTGGAATGCAAAGGATCTGTTTCCAAGAGATTTTAAAGCAGAGGTAGGTTCCTATATTTTGTTAAATGGGATTTCGTGTTCCTCTTATGGTTAAATTTGAAAGCACATTCATGCCTGAATCAGGTAATCTTTTCAGACTTTGATGCTGTTGAATCCAAAGCGACCTCAAAAGCAACAGCTAACGATGATGAAAAGGAAGGTGGTTCAACAGAGGAGTTTTTTGAGGCAGAAGAGATTTTTAACAACTCGGAAATGCATGTTGATACTCAGTTTCCTCACACTAAAAGTATCCTCGATCTCACTGGTCCAAAATCTGATGTTTTTGTTGTAGCTGATGATTTTGTGAAGAAATTACAAGGTACCTTTGATTCAGAGAATTCCAAGAATGTCATCCATGAAAAAATAAAAAGAGTTGATAGAATGGATGCATTGTTTGGACCCTCAATAATGGAAGATCAAGTGGGAGGCACATTTAAAGCGGGTGTTTCTGAACATGATGCTATTCCTGAAAAAATTATTAACCTGGATAATGTGATTGCACTTGAAGAGAAAAGAATGTCAGAAGGTAGCATTTCGATGAGGAAAACTGGTGCTTTTTTTTCAACATTTGAAGGAGAATCTACATCAAAATATGGCAATACTGAGCCCAAAACAATTTATGTATCAGAGATAACAAATCTTACACAAGCAAAAATTACTGTAGATGTCGCAGGTTGCAAAATGGAGAGCCTTTCACCTACAAATGAAGGAAATAGTAGAATGGATGTTAGTAGTGCTTCCCGAGAGAGTATGAAGAGTGCTATTCTTCTGAGAACATCCATTTTGGATGGAAGGGGCTGTAACGCAAGCGATGTATGTACTGTTGATCAAACACAGCAGCTGAATACAGGAGTTTGTAAGCGTCACACAAGAAATGACCTGAAGTTATATTCTGATGGCCGATTGGAAACCCCATACCTGGTTGGTCAAGCAGAAAATGGATCAGAAATTACCATCCATGATAAAGCAATTATTACAGAGAAGTTGATATCCTTAAATGAAGTGAATGGAGTTGAAGAGAATAATGTTGCAGAAATCAACTTAAAACAGGAAGGGCTTATAGTTCGTCTGCCCACAGAACAAAAGGGTCCAACAGAAACAACTTATCTGAAATTTGTTGTTGGTGCTTTCACCCATAAAAATTCTGACGATGATACTGTCGATAAACCGAACACCCTCATTTTGGACGCTGAAGCTAAGAATGCATTGGAAAAAAGTGATTTAAGAAATGATCTGGATAAAATTCCTATTTTTATGGAATCTATTAGCAGTGAAAAGACTCAATTGTTTAGTTCCAGAAGTGTTCTGAATAAAGAAATGCGTGTGCCTGGAAGTTCTGATTATAAAACTGGTAATGGCATTAAAGCTGATGAGCCACAGTCGCATACTGAGATGACAGGACGTGGTACTGAGATACAAAATAATGAGAAGGTTTTGCCATCCGTGCCAGAAAAAAACCTGATGCGAAACAGTCTAAAATGTGAACCTTTCATTGCCAAAGATAAATGTATTCGACAAGAAGATTCAATTTTACTCACAAATGCTTCCAAAACAAAACTCATACCTCGGTGGATATCCCCCAAAAAAACTTCTGATGCCTCATCAGTTCATTGGTCATCTAATCCTTTATTAAGGTATAACAGTTCACCAGCTGCTCTTGCCATTTCTTTTCATATAAATGATGAAAGGAGCAATACTAAGGATATTCTAGCGCCATGTGATTCCTTCAATGGGAATGATACTTTAATGGGCGGAGCACCGTCACCATCTCTTTCAGTAATGCTGCCTTCAAAACAGGACCTTGTTCATTTATTAACATCATGCCAGCATATATCAGCTTCATCTTTTCCGGTGCAACCTCCACTTTCATCTCCACGACCACCAGGAATGTCATCGGCGCAACAAGTTAGTCTCCACTCGAAGAAATCTTCCCCACCTCCACCCTTGAAGTCTGGAGCTGCTTTTCATGCATCATCTTTGTTTTCTATTACTTCTCAAATCTCATCAGATCATTGTTCTCAACCCTCTTTTCCTACCCTACGAACTGAAATAATATTCACTCCTTCCTCTAGAACTTCACCCCACTTGAGTGCTACTCCCTCTTCCAAAATTTCACCTCCAATTATAGCCTCACCTCCACCGCCGCCGCCGCCACCACCGCCACCACCACCACTACTGCCACCACCCCCCCATTTCTTGCCGCATGGATCATATGTGCAGGAATTTCATTCATCTCCTTATTTTCATGAAGCGCTTGACACACCCATCAAAGATCTACCTTCCACCCTACCTCCTTCAACTATGCATCCTTGCAAAGGAAAGACTAGCACACCTCCACCTCCACCTCCACCTCCACCTCCTCCCCTTCTTCCGCCACTCGCATTCACGAGAACTACCACAAAGCTCCCATCTACCCCCCCTCCACCACCACCAACATTATCAGGAGCATCCATCTACACCTCCGGCTCTCCTCCACCTTCTCCACTTTCTATATCTATAAACCAAAGCACATCGATGAACGCCATTCTCATGTCTCCAATTCCTCCACCATCCACGACTCTCTTAAGTTCATTAGGTATAGTTTCCCCGCCCCCGCCC